>NC_056735.1:969203916-969383916 GCF_019279795.1 Protopterus annectens
TCCCACTGTTGCCAGTGGTGAGGATTGAGGCTCTTTGATTACTGTGCCAGTGCTGGACATAACAGTCATGATAAGGGCTCCATATAGGAAAGAGGGTAAGAGGTAAGTCGTAGCTAGTGTTACTTTGGCAGAGTTTGTAAGGGATTTTCTTACTCTGTATGAGGTGACTAGTTTTTAATGGGTTTTCTTGATGCTGTTGTAGATATGTAAATTGAAATTAAGATTGTTGTCAATTGTCATGTCCAGTAGTTTTGTATATGATGTAACTTCAATCATGGTATTATTTAAGGAAGACATTTTAAAGTTGTTTATTCATGGAAATGAGATTTTGGAAAAAAGAGAAGTAATTTCGTTTTTTGGGGATTTAGTAGCAGGTGATTATTCTGTGGCCAGCTTTGAACAGAGTTAAAGGCTTCTTGAGTAATTCTAGAAGGTGTATTAGGTTGTTGGAAATGCATATTAGGGTAGAAATATCAGTGTATTTTATGAGTGAGGCTTGCTGAGAGGATTTATGTAAATTGTTAGTGAATATATTAAAAAGTAGCAGGCTGAGAATGGGGTCCTGTGGCACACCAGTACTAACAGGAACATATGATATATATGAACATGTGATGTATAACTGGACAGGATACTGAGATGTCCACAGCAGTTATATAGTTGACAGTCAGTATACATTTCCCCACACACCTGTTCAGTGTTCATGGTGAATGCCACAACATTTAACAGAATGCAACTGCCATACTGGATGGCATACATACTAAACAGCTGCAGCATGGAATGGGAGGGGGACAATCCAAGAATCACAATATGTGCCCCTGCAGGCACACAAAATGGACATGTGAACATTTGGTTTTGGTGGAAAGCAGGACTGGCAATGACATTCAATATAACACAGGACTGTGTATATCATCCTGTGTGCAGATATGTGACATATGTTTTTTACATGATTTTTTGTTACCTACAGTTTTTAAACTACCATCTTACATCAAAGATGTTTTTGATTTATTAGAGAAAGTAAAATGTATAAAATGGGAAGATAGTATGTATTTTTTGTTATTGACATTGTTAGTTTATATACTAACATTAAACATGAAGATGGAATACGTGCAATCACATATTATATGGGTGAGAGTCCAGTAGTGGAGTTTATAGTAGATTTGATCAGTATGTGTTTAAAAAATAATATGTTTGAATTTATGGTAATTTATACAGACAAAAGCAAGGCACAGCGATGGGGGCAGCTTTTGCCCCTAGTTACGCTAATATATTTATGGGATATTTTGAAAATATGTGCATATATACAAATCAATTCTTTAAAAAATATGTGTGTAAGTATTTTCGTTTTAGTGACAATTTAATATTTGTATGTAAAAGAGGGCGAGAACAAGTTCCGTTGTTCTTAGAGCAAATTCAAGTTAACAACATGGGTATTAGGTTCAATGGTTTACAAATAGGGTGTGAAGTGCATTATTTGGATGTTTTATTGAAAGGACAAGTGGGGGAATATATTAATTCATGCATATATAGAAAATTTAAAGATATAGGATCAATTTTACATGGTGAAAGTTTCCATCCACCTCATACTTTAAAAGCTATACCATATACGGAATTTAATAGAATTAAAAGGTTATGTAATAATCCAATAAGAATGGAAGATGAATTTAGGGAAAGTTTTAATAAATTTAGTTGTAGAGGATATAATATGGATAATTTAAGAGTTAGTTTGAATAAAGTTAAGAAAAATGTAAAATATGGTGGAAGTAAGAGTGCAAGGAAGGAGAGTGACAGTATTTATTTTGTTTCTACTTATTTAGTATTATCTAAAAGAAATCGTAGAACAAGTAAAATACAGTTGGGATGTAGTAAAAAGAGAAGTGGATTTTTTGAGTAATAAAAAACTGAGTTTCTCTTATAGAAGGGGAAGGAGTATTAAAGATTTTATAGTTCACAGTAGATTTAGTATGCCAAAAATACAAATGGTTAAGTCAGTAGAACAATTGGGGACGGTGGCTTGTGGTAAATGTAGTATTTGCAAATATGTAGTGAAAGATTTTGATAAAATTAATGGTGGTCCATTCTTTACGAATGGAACATTCAATTGTAAAACAGTGGGAGTTGTATATGGCATGAAATGTCTCTGTAATAAATTTTATGTAGGGGAAACAAAGAAAACATCTGCTTGCAGAATTAAAGAGCATGTTAGAGATATTAAAAATAATAAACAAACGGGTCCCATAGCATTGCACTTTAATAAATATCATAATGGTAACCCTGAGGGATTGGTAGTAACTGTTTTAGAAAGTGTAATGATAAGTGAATATTTGAGTGAACAACAAATTAAGTGTATATTAAGAAAAAAAGAAACATGTTTGATTTTAAAATATAATACATTAAACCCTATTGGGTTAAATTATGATTGTTCATGGAAAAGTTTACTGTAATAATTTATTGTAGTTGATTTAGTCAATATTTTATGCATAGCGTAGGAATTTTGGATATTGTCTCTTTATGTATTAATTGATTGATTGTGTGGGTGTGTTGTATCTGTGTATAAAAGTGAGTATGTATGAATTAGAAATTTCTTACTCTGTTAAAGGCAAGTTTGCTGAGGCGCTAGAGAATTTATTTGTATTTTATGCTGAAAAAAAGTTGCTGAAAATAGTTTTTTTAAAATAAATTTTTGCATCACTGGTAATTGGATATATTTTTTGTGGTGAAGAAGATATGTGACAGATGTCTAGGACCACAGACTGTATAGGACCTGCCACAAAGCAAATCCCCAGCCAAGCAACTACAGTGGGACTATCAGGGCAGTTCATAATCACCTGTGATTGTAAGTTGTATGTGTACAACATACATCAACCCACAGACCATAAAAAGCACACACCTGTGCAACACAAGAATGTCATAATGCCAAAAGTTACATGGGGCTGTAAATTTCAGAGCAAATGAATGTGCCAAGCTGCACTGTGATGGTCCCTTTTTGTACCTATATTGTCACAGACAATTTATGTGGGGGGCTGTGGCACTTGATTCTGACAAGTATCACAAGTGAGTGCCATGAGACAGCATGCCTAAGGCACAAAAGTAATATTGTATGGTGATTCACATAAATCATATCCATGTGGAGTCAAGGATGCCATGCCAGTACATGCATACATGAGTGTGATGTGAAAATATTACTCTGCTGGTGTTTGTTGTGGCTTAAACAACATCCCTGCATCCCCTATATACATCATTATAACTGTATCATGACAAAAATGTGACCAGTCAATACGTTATATGGAAATGGCACAGAAACACATGTAGTAGACTAAGATGGATAAACTAACACATGGCCAATATGTACAACTGAAAGAGTAAGAAAGAGACATCTTCTTGGCAGGGCCAGCTATCCCTGGCAAGGTCAGCCAAGGCAGTGGTGAAGACCTGCTACATTATGTTGGCCATTTCTATGAAGAAATCTAAGAATATGTTGGCCATTTCTATGAAGAAATCTAAGAACATGGTGTGCATCCACTCCTTGAACATGTCAGGGCTACCTGTCACATCCCCTCTTGAAAGTCAATATCCACTCTTCTGGTAATGCAGCAGCATGGATGGGCATGATGCCCTATGGTGCATGTAGTGCAGCTGACCCTTGCTTGTTGCTGTCACTTGCAATGATCCATGGTAGGGCATATTGTTGTATGTCTGCCCTTCCAATAGGTGGTCTGTCCTCAGGTGAGAAATCTGCACACAGGCATGTATCACCACTGGAAAAAAATGTCAAATTTATACACAATGTAAAATCACTATCACAACACAATAATATAAAATTACATACACAGCCAGAGAGAGGTGGCATATATATGGATAACAACAATTGGATGACTCATAGCCAGTGTCATAGGCCATGACAGTATATAAATTGAGTATGACAACATCGAAGTAAACAATGAGTACATTGTGACATGATCCTGACAACACATGACCACAGCAACCACAAAAGAAAGAAACAAATTTTTGATTCTTATGTGGACATGCATGCATTACAATGGTAATGCCATGGTGTCACTGACTGTAGAACACACAGATCACACATCTCAGTGACACACCAGATTTATGAACCACCTATGTGATACAACATAGAGCTGACAGTGATGTGTATATAAGCACCACATGGAATGGGAAAGCCTGTGGGAAGACAGCTCTAACCAGTGGTATTGTCTAGGAAGACACTGTTTGGGCACAGCAACATGTCAAATATGGTGGACCAATGACACATATACCACAGACCGCAATAATGTACACAAGCATAAATGCAACCCATAATATGTGAAACTAGTGCCTTTTGTAGCACCACACCATGTTGGTATGAGAACTGTATTTCAGTCTGACAACATCAGCAGCCAGGAATGCATGCCCACATCTGCTAGACAGAGCAGCCTCCTCTTGATAGGTAGCATAAAAGCAGTAAACAGATAGTCTACATAGATATGTACCACTATGTCAGTGGTGTCACAGGTGGCTATTCCTGGTGTCACATACAGCCGCAGGTTGCAGCCTCATACTACACACAGAAGTTGTGTATAGGCATACAGATATAATATCATGGATAACAACACCCAACACAATGGCACTATCACAAGGATATGCTCATATCTAATGTACTATGTACTGTCACATGAATTGGGCCACATTACCAAACACTTGAAATGTCATCAAAGTATGTCATGTGGGACAGTGGCCCATTTCATGGCTGTGGCACTAAATACATCTGTATTATAATAGTAGCCAGTGATACTTGTGGGTAGGTGTAGGCAGTATAGGAATATGCAAAGCAGGAATGACAGAATCATTGGGCCAGTGTCCTGGAATGCCTTTTTCAATGGCCATGTATCAAGTAAACTCATACTATGGTATATCATGGAGTGGTATTAGAGGAGTGGCATTTGTAACATGAATGACACATGGTTCCATTAGTTATGATACTGTAGTGCCCAGGGTGTTGGATGTAAGTAAGCATGCCTTTCTCCTGTCTTGAATTTGTATGTGTTCTACTCATGTGCTAATTTGTTTATGGATGGGGGTTGACTTGTAATAGTGTGCATGGATATATTTTCTAGCCCCTCCTGGATAGATGTCCTCTGCATCCTTATCTACTAACCTTGATATAGGATATCATCCTGGTGACTCACAATGTACACAACACAGCAATAAGTCCCTGATTAGTCTAGACAAGTGAATCAGAGAACTAGCCAAGTCTCTGAAAGCAGACTTTGAGGTACATATAGCCTCTAGAATTAAGGGTAACCACAAGGCATTTTTCAGTTATTTCCGCAATCATAAGGGCAACAATATGTGGAATTAGTTGAAGATGGCATCACCTATACTCAGCGGGAAGACATAGCAAATCTGCTGGCCGACAAACTAATCTCAAATTTCATCTCCCCATCACTCCCAGTTGTCCCCCAAGAAATACTCTTCACAACTACACTGCCAATTATCACCAAAGAACAGGTTGCAACTGTGCTTTCTAAAGCTTTAATGGGGTCTGACAATATCCCAGTCTGCCTCTGAAACAGCTAGACATATTTTGAATTTTCAGGCCCTTTAGGATCTCTATTTAACCACAGCCTCAGGACTGGCTTTGTCCCGATAGAGTGGAGGACAGCAACAGTCATCCCTCTGCATAAACTACTGACCCAGGAAATTACAGACCCATAAGTTTGACTAGTCTTATATGTAAGGCCATGGAAAGAATAATCATGGACCTGATAAATAATGACATAGGACACCTCCAATCACTGGACCTAACCCAGTCTGATTTTGTCAAGGGCAGGTCATGCCTACTGAATCTGGTGGATTTCTTTGAGAAAGTCACTAAGGCCATGGATGAAGGTAAAACAGTACATATCACCTACTTCAACCTGGCCAAGGCTTTTGACACAATTCCCCACTCAGGTATCATAAATAAACTCAGAAAACTGTGCATAAATCCCTACATCACCAGACGGATAGCCAACTGACTCATGGACAGGACACATGATTAAAGTGGGTGAATCCAGATCCAGCAAGAGGCCAGATACTAGTGTATGCTACAGGGCTCAGTAGTGGGGCCACTCCTGTTTGGAATATACATTCTAATTAACTGATCTATCTCTGAAGCTACAGTCCCAAAAATTTGGAAACAATCTATATTTACCCCTAACATAAAAGAGCCATTACTAATGATTTAAGTAACTATAGACCGATCTCCATTCTCTCACCTTTATCCAGAATTCTAGAAAAAGTGTGTTTACACCCAACTTCTAAAACAACTTACTGATAACAATCTTCTTGCCCCTACACAACATGGTTTTTAACTCACATATAGTACAACTACAGCCTTACTCTCCTTTACTGACACTGTGTACAGAGCTTTGGAATCAGGTCTTTTAACAACCGTAGTTCAACTAGACCTATCCAAAGCTTTCGACACAGTATCACATACTAAATTAATACAACAATTGGCAAAACTAGGATGCTCCAAACATATCTTAACCTGGTTTGCCAGTTATCTGGGCAATAAACAACAATCCATAAAATGGCAAAATAATCAGTCTGACCTTCTGGTAAATAAAATAAGAGTTTCCTGAGGCTCCATTCTGGGTCCTTTACTTTATCACATTTTCATAAATAATCTCCATACAGATTCCCTTCAGAGCTCACTTATACAATATGCTGATTATTCTACCATCATACCCTCTTACAATAATTTCCAAGGCCTCCTAACAATAATACAAAATGCTTATTCAGTAGTAGAAACATGGTTACATGAAGCACAATTACTTTTAAACCCCAAAAAATCAAAGCTACTGATATATTCATCCAAACCTCTCCCACAAGACTTCAAAATTTTCTCCCAAAACAAAACTGAAATAGAGGTTCATACTGCAAAATTACTAGGCATTACTATAGATGACAAACTATGCTTTGAACAACATATACTCAATATAATAAAACAAAACACATTTCAAATTAGGTAAGCTCTACAGACATAAACCGTATATAGATACTCCCACTAGAACAAAAATAGCTAGCAGTCTCCTACTCCCTGTCCTCCTTTATGGCTTCCCCATTTTCACAAACCAGCACACATCCCTGAGCAACAAATTACAATCATGCTTTTACAAAATTGCTAAATTTGCCTGTAAAACAACGCACACACCATTGTCAAGCCATTGGCAAATTAATGTGGCTCAATTTCCCCCATTACCTGCAGTACACTCAGCTCACCACTGCTCACAAACTAATATATAACCCTCATAACTACCCCACACTCTCACATATCGTCCAGTCCTACATCTCCTCTAGGAAACTTTGATCTTCAAACAACTTTTAAGTGTCCAAACCCAACAATGGAGCAGCACAAAGTTTATATTCCTACTCCATAGCAAAATTATGGAATAACCTACCCCTCACTATTACATTACTTGATTCATTAAAAGCCTTGAGATAAACCCTAAGACACCCATTTCTCGAATATCAAACTTGCCTATGTGGTCCAAATCTAATTCCATCTGAGAATTAATCCTAGGCCTCTGTTGTACAACTGGACTTTATTCTTAACTAACAACCTTAACCAACTAACTTTCATTATTCCGCAATGATTTTATATTAATATAAATAACTTTGTTTTCGGCCTCTGTCCTATCAGAGTATAAAGATTGACAGAATGCCACTAAGTGATTATTCATTCCCTATATTTAACCTAACTGTATATTTTTACTTAATTTTCTTATTACTACTACTGAAATTGTATAAAAATCATGCTGTTAAATAATGTAAATTGTACCTATCTGTTATATGCTTTACTGTAAATGGAGCTTTTTTCCCTGGGTTTCTGACCCAGTGGACATTCCTGGTCAACAAATGTCAATAAATAAATAAATAAATAAATAAATAAACAAATACTTCTCTGAAGTCAGCTCTGATGGAGCTGCTACATATCCGCAAGTCAAACAACATGAGGGTCACCCAATGTAACCTAAAATTAGTCTGTGACTCAAAAAAAATGCTGGAGAGACAGATATGTGTCTCAGAGATTGTCCCTTCTTTGGAACAGGAAATAGAAGAAATTGAAAAAATTAAATAGAGCCCTTCCCTGTCCCTCTTCAAATGCAGTTTGGATCAATGGATGGGGTATCACAAATTCACACTAGGAATAGTGCCTATGCCCCTTATGGACAGGGGCGATCTGTAAGATACTCAATGCACAGGCACATTCTCTTACCCCTATGGGCCATATATTGGGTAAAATCAGGTTATAATGGCTAGGCTTGTAAGGGCCCTTAAGCCATTAACCTAGTAATCTCCTATGAACCTATGAGCCTACGTAGAAGATGAATATGAATCAAAGAATTCAATGCTGATGTGGTATTTCCAGTCATCTCCAAGGATGAAAGGAAAAAGGAAGGGAAATTCTAGTTTCAAGAAAGGAATGTTGAAGATGATGAAGTTTGTCATAGAAAGTACAATTGCGATAATGAAATGTGAATGGACTGAACCTTTCAGTTAAAAGAACTAAAATAAGGTAATGTTCATCTTAGACTTTCAGAAACCCCTTTCAAAAACTGCTTCACTACTCAGAGGAGACTGCAGCTTTAGGAAAGGTAAAATGGCACTGAGCTAACCACAGCATTTGGGCATAGCCAGCCTGCTCAGAAGATCAATGAATGAGTTATGAGGCATTTCATTGTGGATATGCTTATTTTTCTTAGAATCTGCTTTGTAGAGTAGGACCTACCACATCTCTCTGTCAGAGGCTTTATTAAAGAGCATTTTATTGTTTTTCTTTTTGGTATTAATTGCTGTAATGTGTGATATTTTTTGCTCCAATCACAGAAGTGCTGTTCTGTTCACTGTGGGAGCAGACAAGGATAGAGAAAATCTGCTGACACTGTGATTACAGCAGTATGTTTTTCATTAAAGTTGTGACATGCTACCCTTTCAGCATGATTACCATAAGGGTTTACAGGCATAGCAAAAGTATATACAGTTAGCACTATATGTGCCTAATCCAGCTATCTTTAAAGCAGGGAGGTTAAATCTGCTCAGGTGTGAAAAGACTGCATGTATTTTCTTATAGAGTTACATCTGTGTTTGCAGTTGGACCCATGTGGCAAAATATGTCTGCAGGGGAGTGAATAGGAGGGGAATTATTTAAGTTTAGATTGAACATTTTTCATGTTTGAGTTAGTTGCACAAGTTTGCTGTCAACTACAAATGACTGTCTGTGGGGCAATAGTAAAGTAAAACTAATCGCATATGGGTGTTGTATTACCATTTGTTAGCTTCCTGAGGTTATCACTATATTGGCTAAATAGATGTTTCTGTCATGTGGCTCTCCATATGCTTATCCACCTCATGTTCAAGATTTCCCCCTGATTTTGTTCAAATCATATCATTTCCAAATCATTTTCATGTCTATTATAACACTTCCTTCTTGTCATCTATTTCTTCTCTCTATCTAGCATGCTAGTTTTCTTCTTTTCCCAGTGTATTGTTAGAAAAAAGGACTGACAAAATATGAGAGACGTCAAAAGACAAAGTGATCTATCCCTAAGGGTTTAGCAAAAAGTGCATTCTTATTTGCATTTTTTTTTGTAATAGTTTGCAAGCATATGTTAATTTGTTATCTTGGCCTTCAGTCTACCAGGTCAGTTAGCTACTCCTGCTGTTCTATAAAAGAACCTTTCCTTCACATTTCTGGTGGCTGAAACATGCCTGCACTAATCTTCTGTTTGTGGATTTAGATTACGACTTTGGCTTGTGCTCCCTCTTCATTGCCAGAGGTGCAGTTAGCTATTTTTGCTCCCAGGGTTGACCCCTGATCTGGCATCACCGTCAGCTTTAAATAAAGGCTCCTCAGATATTTAAACTGTAGCAAACTACTTTCTACAGTAAATGCCACATGTGAAATGCTGCAGTGCTTCAGTTGTGAGCACAAGCATCACAAGCAATACTGGCATTTATTTCTAAATGCTGATATGTGCTGAAAAATGATCAGGATCTGCCAATCAGGCATCTAACACTTTGCTCCTTGGGCAGCTATACCTCTGTTCACTGCATTGGATACCTCTATTATCTCTGTATCTGAAATTATTGCATCATTTGGTTTCTATTTTACGCTTCTTCTAGCAAGGTGGTTATAAATACTTAAAGAGATGACAGCATCCTTTTCAGCTATGATGTGAACACTAAAGCAGTCTGATCCTTTCCTGATCATTTCTGTATCGGTTATAAATGCTTTTCATGCATGCAAAAAGAAGAACAGTATCATCAAATAGCTTTAGGCCCATCATATATGTAAGGGACAAGATCCTGTGCATACATTAACTTCTAAATAATTGCATATCATTGCTTTCCAGTATGTCAGCAATTATATCTTCAATTCATGTTCTAACGTCTGAGTTCTCCACACTTTTAGCTCCAAAACCAGATCTCCTGCAATGTGCTTTTGCTTAAATCACATTCGTTCTCAGACTGCGTTACGTTCTCTGCACACATTCTAAATAGTATTCTTTACACATGGGATATTCTGACACTTTTTTCTAAAAATGTTTCCTCACATCTTGTAACACCTGAAATTGTTTTTTTGCTTACTTCAGGCAGGATCCCCAAATATTTTGTACACTCAGAAAATTCAGACTGTATGTTGAACCCCCCCCCCCCCAACATTACAAAAAAATTTGCTTTATTTTCTCCTTTTGTGTACTTTACATAGCCGTCTTTGAATGTGGAGTCTGCATGTCTTCCCCGTGGCTGGGTGGGTGTTCGAAAGACATGCGTAAATGGGCGTGCCTTCGTTGAAGGTTGAATGTCGAGCTGGCACCTCGGCGTTCATGAAAATCTACTGCCAATAATTAGCGGACCGGAGTTCCGCTGTGGCGACCCCTAACTGGGAAAAGCCAAAAGACAACAACAACACAGCCGTCTTTGATCAAGTTTTCACCATGGGTTATCATAACTGTGATCCTCGGAATTATGAGGCTGCTATTGTGAATTTGGGAAAGTGTATAATACATCAGAGGTTATGGCACAATAAAGCATTCCACATACTTTGAAGTACAGCAACCCAAGAGGTAGCATATATAGTTCGCAAGGGTATGGAAGGGGCATAAGACTGCTATTGTGAATTTGGGGGATATATAAAAGGTCAGAATTTATGGTACCATGAAGTATTTCTCTTACTTTGAAGTACAGCAAGTTTAGAGGTAGGATATAGTTAGCAAGGGAGTGAGAAGGAATAGCCTCCATAACAGTGCTGCATAGGGCTTGAACTCTTGCAGATATATTTTAAAAGTGTAACAGCAAATTTCATAATTTGATGTTTAAGTACCAAATCTGTTTATTTTCTACATTTGTGGGATTCTTAATATCTGTTCTTATAATCATGGCAGGGAGCCATTCAGCCCTGTTTGTCTTGGCATTTTCTGTAGCTGGTCCTATTTCATTTCCAAGTTCAACACGAATATTTTCTTTCTGCCTCACACCTCCTCCTGTACTGCAAGGCTTTCAAAATTGTGTCATAGCTTCAGGTTTGGGACTCAGTCCTCTAGACACTGTGTAGAGGTATGGGATTTGTACAATCCATATCTATGTCAGCATGTGTTTTTTCCAGGTATTCTAGTTTCCTTCCTACTCCCACAAACATGCTTGTTGACTGCATGCACTGCTGTCCATATATATATATATATATATATATGTATATATATATATATATATATATATATATATATATATATATATACCCTTAGCTTGTCAGCTGGGTAATGGCTGAAATACTGACTGAGAAAGGCTTGTTCAACTGCCTTAGATAAGAATTAAATGTATTGATTGTTTCTTTGTGAATTTAAGGCTTGTGGACCCCCACTTCTTTGTCAACACCTATTAACTAGCTGTTATTCCCTTACTTTAATGTCTTGACTGCATGCTTGGAGCTGATAACGGATTCTCTTCTGTCAGCACCTTTCACAGCCCTTTATATTACTCAGCATTTGCATGGGAGCAGGAGGAGACAATAACCCTTTCTAGTTCAACTTAATTTTACCATTTTGTCACCTCACCATACTTAATTTCACCCTCACTTTCATTTGTTGCTTGATGTCCTGAATGCCTCTCTGGAGACCCTCATAACACTTACATGAGTCCACAACACCCTCCAGAAAGAAGTATTTTTAAAGATCCAAGGAGCAAATCAATCCTTCAATGTGCTGCTTCTTCCCCCCTCTCCCAGCTCTTCCTGTTCAGGATGATTCCTTTATATTTACCTCACAGAATCATTTAGAGCCATACATCCGGCTTCTCTCTTCTAGTCTACAGTAAATAGAGCCATCCTTTCTAGACTGTCATCATTTCCTATCTTTTCTCTTTTCACATCCCATGCTTCTAGTAATTTCCTTTAAATTCCATTTCCATACCCCTCTCTTTTTATGGTCTTTAGAGCTGCTTGCAGTACTCAATGTATTGCTTCCTTAGTGCCCAGTTGAGTGGACATATTAGTTATTTGCTTCTGCAGTTTATTGCCCTAAAGTTGCATCCCAGCATTCTGTTTGCAAACACTGTTCCCTCATTTTGCTTCTGGTAGTTTCCTCTCAGATTCATTTTCTAGTAATGCACAATGTGCTCTCCTTTCCATCTTTCTAACCTGAAACTTATTTGCTACTGTTCTACCATCCTGGTTAAACTTTCAAAATCCTTCACTAAATTCTTCTCCCATCCTATATTACAGCACCTCTCTATATGTTGTCAGCAAAAGAAAAAGGCTAATGCTGTTTTGTACTCACACCAATATGTCTGTAACCATGACACAGTCAAGAGTATTAGAGTCAGGACTGACCCCTACAGGACACCATCACTTTCCTTATTTTCCATGTCACTCCTTTCACCACAATCCTCTTTGTTCTACCTTTAACTCATGCACCATTCCAGTTACTCAGTCTTGTTTTTGTCACAACTTTTCTTTACCCTAGCAACCATCTATGCAGAACTGCGTCAAAGATTTGGTGAAATTCAAGTAGGCCACCGTACCTATTCCTCTTGTCACATTCACCTGTGACCCTATCATATAACTAGATCACATGAGTGACAATTTAATTCTGACCATGAACCTATGTTATGTGTATTCCTGGAGGGTGTTGTCCTCCAGGAAAGCAACATCAGGATTAAATCCATGAGTGTACTATCCATTGATGCAATGCTAAGTGACCTGTAGTTTCTTCAGATCATTCTTGGTCTAACTCTGTCTCCTTGTGCAAAGAATCATACTTGCTGTCTTCCAGTCCTCAGACACTTGTACACTGACCTGAGATCTATTTCCTACTTCCTTCAGGGAATCTGCCTTTATACTGGCCAGATTTCTAAGGAATCCACCCACCCACCTGGTCAGCCAGGTTTCTCTTCACATCCTCCATTTTCTGTATGGATATCTGTCCTTTTCCATCATAATATTCCCTTCCTTCCTGACAAGAATACTTTTAGCATAATTTTTGAAACATAAATTCAGTTGTATTTTTATACACACCATTTTCAGCAATTTTAGAAGCTCCTAGATGCTTTCACCTCATCTTATTCCATTTTAAATCCAAAGTCAGTTTTCTTGCTCCACCTTGAACTGCCTATCTGCTGAAGAACAAGGGTATGTGTACTTGCTGTGAATACTCCTCTTAAGGCCTTGTTAACTAATTTGGCTTCCCAGAGCCATAATTTATTTCCATCCAGAGATGTCTGACCTTGTTAGATTCTTAATGGAGCTTGTTTCAACCAACGTAATTGCAGACAGTTGGAGCTGACCTAGTCATCCACCATTTTGCTAGACTAATGAGAAGCAGAGATTGGATGTTACCTTTGTCAATTTTTTCCTAGTTTCACAGTCTATGTTTAAAATCCACAATGAGGCAATGCAACCCATTTTACTTTCTGACAGCATTCTAGAATACAGTTAAGCTTTATCACAAAACTGAATTTAAGTGAAAATTTCAGACTCTAAACTGTGTATTTATAAAGCTTGTAAGTCTAAAGGAACATCTATGATGAGCTGCACACAAAACTAAACCCTCCACTCTAAAATGAACAAAATCGAACTGTTCCAAAGTTTTTCAAATTATCCTAGTAACAAAATATTCAACAAAGTGGGAATACCACTGTTTCTCTTGAAAAAGCAATGTGGTTACCATTCAGTGACAAAGCTGATTTAAATCTGTCCTTTGCTTTCCAAGCTACAGAACCTTGAACACTGTTCTTCTCTACCTGTTAAACTTATATCGGAGAAAACACTGATAGTATTAGATCATTGGATGGCGCAGTGGTGCAGCTGTAGTGTTGTCACCTTACAGCAAGAGGTTCTATGGTTCGATTGTCAGCTGGGGTACCTAGTTCTGTGAGAAGTCTGCATGTCCTCCCTGCGTTCATGTGGGTTTCCTCCAGGTACTCTGGTTTCCTCCCATGTTACAAAGACATGCATCTGGAGCTTTTCTCCCTGGGCCTCTGCTGAAAATTGTCTTCATTCACCAGTCGGACTTTCCTGGTAAACAAATGTTAAATAAATAAATAAATCATACTAAGAAATGGTATGCATGGAATCCCCAATAAGTGCACGCTCACCTTCTGTTGCCAAATGAAAGATCACGCTTTGTTAGTTTGTTAAAATCCAACACTTTAATGCCCAAAACAGGATAATTGTAGAAAATACATCCAACTGAATTAAATAAAACCAAAGATTTCAATAATCCATAATAATATAAGCCAGTGGTTAAGCGCTTTCACCCAGGAGTCGGGCTTCTTCAGAACACTGTATTAGAAAAAAGAAAATGCCTTAAATAGATTTTTTGGCACCAGCAATGTTTCAAAATGTTAAAGGGACAGTGCCCTGTTGTTTTGCTTAAAATAAATATTTACATAGGTTCATAGGTTCATACTAGGCTATCTGCCCTAAGGCATTTATAAGCCTAGCCAGAGTGTGTTTGGCTTTCGCCACCCATTTTAAATGAATTTTACTATGCCCTTTTTCGAGGTTAGTATACTGTGCCTCTGTCTAACAGTGACACAGAAGTGATACCCAGGGTAAACCTACTATCTTCCATCCACTCATCAAGATTCCTCTTGAAGAGAGTCAATGAGGGACTCTGCCTAACCTGGACTGGGATTTTATTCCAGAGTGAAGGGAGTCTCTGGGTTATGAATCTGTCCCTCCAGCATGTCCTATTTATTTCACTGCAAGGTTCAAGTCTCTCGAGCGCGTAGCTCGATGGGATTTGGATTTTCTGAGGTGCAGCATGTCCATTAATTCTGGGTTGGACATGGCTTTATACGTCAGGCACAGATTGCCTCTGAGCAGGCGGTATGCCACTGAGTAGAGCTGGAGTTTCTTTAACCGGGCAGCGTATGGCATCTGTTTGAGCCCTTTTATCCTCTTGGTGAGGTACTTTTGGGGTCTTTCCAGTTGCTGCAGGTGTCTGGTAAGGTACATCCCAAAAGGGGCATTGTACTCAATTATGGGCCTGATGAGGGATGAGTAAAGAGGCACGATGACCTCCCCTGATCTAGATGTGAATCCCTTCATGATTAGGTGGGCTATATAAAATGTTTTTCTAACCACTTTGGCCACGTGGTTGTCAAATGAGAGATTGCTATCAACTTGGGTCCCCAGGTCCATAATTACTTCTTCCGTACTTAATGGATTACCACCTATGTGGTAATTTGTGGGCACTTTGTTTTTGCCAAAGGGGATGACTATACACTTTTTGGCGTTTAGCTTGAGGCCATGGCTCTGGCACCAGTTGTCTGTTTCTATGAGGCCCTTTTGTAGGATGCTTGTGTCGGCTGGAGAGTTGATTATGGTGCCCAGTTTGCAGTCATCTGCGAACTTGGTCAGCTACAGTCCTTCCGTGTTAGCCTGTACCTCCAAGAAATATATACCGAACAAGAGAGGTCCCAGGACTAAGCCTTGTGGGATGCCACTTGTAACTGGTTTGGAGTCTGACATGGCTCCAGCAATTCTAACCATGTGGGTTCTGTCCTTGAGCCAGTTTGCAACCCATCTAGTGACATAGGGGTTTATATTTAAGCTGGTGAGCTTATCTATAATGCCCGAGTGGGGTATTGTATCAAAGGCTTTTGCAAGGTCCAGGTAGGCTGTGTGGACCACCTTCCCCTTGTCAATGGCCTTGGTGACTGTTTCAAAGAAATCAACCAGGTTTAAGAGGCAGGATCTGCCCTTAACAAAGCCGAACTGGGTAGGATCCAGTGTCTGTAGGTCCCCAATATCTTTATTTATGAGGTCCATGATGATACTTTCCATAGCTTTGCAGACCAAGCTAGTCAAGCTTATGGGGCGATAGTTTCCAGGATCCGTTGAGGCACCACCTCTGTGGAGAGGGACCACTGTTGCTGTACGCCACTCTTTGGGTACATATCCTGTAGTAAGGCTGAGATTGAACAGTAGTGTTATGTTTGCGTTTAGTTCTTCTTGGAGTTCATGTAGGATGCAGCCCAGGACACCGTCTGGTCCCATTCATGCTGTGTTTTTTGCTTTGGAGAGGGCGGCTCTTACCTGAGGATCTGAGATGTCAGGGGCAGCACTCTGCTGGGATAGATATTTGCCCTTTTGGTGGGGAAGGGGGGAGAAGTTTGCACTGAACCTGTCAGCTAGGATGTTGGCAATGTCTGTGGGTTCGGTGTATTTTTTGTCATTTTGGATGAATTCTGAGCATATCTGGGAATTCCCACCCAGGTTCCTAACATAACTAAAGAAAGCCTTGTGATTATCCTTGAAGGCTGCAACCCATTTTATCACAAAACTGAATTTAAGTGAAAATTTCAGACTCTAAACTGTGTATTTATAAAGCTTGTAAGTCTAAAGGAACATCTATGATGAGCTGCACACAAAACTAAACCCTCCACTCTAAAATGAACAAAATCGAACTGTTCCAAAGTTTTTCAAATTATCCTAGTAACAAAATATTCAACAAAGTGGAAATACCACTGTTTCTCTTGAAAAAGCAATGTGGTTACCATTCAGTGACAAAGCTGATTTAAATCTGTCCTTTGCTTTCCAAGCTACAGAACCTTGAACACTGTTCTTCTCTACCTGTTAAACTTATATCGGAGAAAACACTGATAGTATTAGATCATTGGATGGTGCAGTGGTGCAGCTGTAGTATTGTCACCTTACAGCAAGAGGTTCTATGGTTCGATTGTCAGCTGGGGTACCTAGTTCTGTGAGAAGTCTGCATATCCTCCCTGCGTTCATGTGGGTTTCCTCCAGGTACTCTGGTTTCCTCCCATGTTACAAAGACATGCATCTGGAGCTTTTATCCCTGGGCGTCTGCTGAAAATTGTCTTTGTTCACCAGTCGGACTTTCCTGGTAAACAAATGTTAAATAAATCATACGAAGAAATGGTATGCATGGAATCCCCAATAAGTGCACGCTCACCTTCTGTTGCCAAATGAAAGATCACGCTTTGTAAGTTTGTTAAAATCCAACACTTTAATGCCCAGAACAGGATAATTGTAGAAAATACATCCAACTGAATTAAATAAAACCAAAGATTTCAATAATCCATAATAATATAAGCCAGTGGTTAAGCGCTTTCACCCAGGAGTCGGGCTTCTTCAGAACACTGTATTAGAAAAAAGAAAACGCCTTAAATAGATTTTTTGGTGCCAACAATGTTTCAAAATGTTAAAGGGACAGTGCCCTGTTGTTGTGCTTAAAATAAATATTTACATAGGTTCATAGGTTCATACTAGGCTATCTGCCCTAGGGCATTTATAAGCCTAGCCAGAGTGTGTTTGGCTTTCGCCACCCATTTTAAATTAATTTTGCTATGCCCTTTTTCGAGGTTATTATACTGTGCCTCTGTCTAACAGTGACACAGAAGTGATACCCAGGGTAAACCTACTATCTTCCATCCACTCATCAAGATTCCTCTTGAAGAGAGTCAATGAGGGACTCTGCCTAACCTGGACTGGGATTTTATTCCAGAGTGAAGGGAGTCTCTGGGTTATGAATCTGTCCCTCCAGCATGTCCTATTTATTTCACTGCAAGGTTCAAGTCTCGAGCGCGTAGCTCGATGGGATTTGGATTTTCTGAGGTGCAGCATGTCCATTAATTCTGGGTTGGACATGGCTTTATACGTCAGGCACAGATTGCCTCTGAGCAGGCGGTATGCCACTGAGTAGAGCTGGAGTTTCTTTAACCGGGCAGCGTATGGCATCTGTTTGAGCCCTTTTATCCTCTTGGTGAGGTACTTTTGGGGTCTTTCCAGTTGCTGCAGGTGTCTGGTAAGGTACATCCCAAAAGGGGCATTGTACTCAATTATGGGCCTGATGAGGGATGAGTAAAGAGGCACGATGACCTCCCCTGATCTAGATGTGAATCCCTTCATGATTAGGTGGGCTATATAAAATGTTTTTCTAACCACTTTGGCCACGTGGTTGTCAAATGAGAGATTGCTATCAACTTGGGTCCCCAGGTCCCTAATTACTTCTTCCCTACTTAATGGATTACCATCTATGTGGTAATTTGTGGGCACTTTGTTTTTGCCAAAGGGGATGACTATACACTTTTTGGCGTTTAGCTTGAGGCCATGGCTCTGGCACCAGTTGTCTGTTTCTATGAGGCCCTTTTGTAGGATGCTTGTGTCGGCTGGAGAGTCGATTATGGTGCCCAGTTTGCAGTCATCTGCGAACTTGGTCAGCTACAGTCCTTCCGTGTTAGCCTGTACCTCCGAGAAATATATACCGAACAAGAGAGGTCCCAGGACTAAGCCTTGTGGGACACCACTTGTAACTGGTTTGGAGTCTGACATGGCTCCAGCAATTCTAACCATGTGGGTTCTGTCCTTGAGCCAGTTTGCAACCCATCTAGAGACATAGGGGTTTATATTTAAGCTGGTGAGCTTATCTATAATGCCCGAGTGGGGTATTGTATCAAAGGCTTTTGCAAGGTCCAGGTAGGCTGTGTGGACCACCTTCCCCTTGTCAATGGCCTTGGTGACTGTTTCAAAGAAATCAACCAGGTTTAAGAGGCAGGATCTGCCCTTAACAAAGCCGAACTGGGTAGGATCCCCTGTCTGTAGGTCCCCAATATCTTTATTTATGAGGTCCATGATGATACTTTCCATAGCTTTGCAGACCAAGCTAGTCAAGCTTATGGGGCGATAGTTTCCAGGATCCGTTGAGGCACCACCTCTGTGGAGAGGGACCACTGTTGCTGTACGCCACTCTTTGGGTACATATCCTGTAGTAAGGCTGAGATTGAACAGTAGTTTTATGTTTGAGTTTAGTTCTTCTTGGAGTTCATGTAGGACGCAGCCCAGGACACCGTCTGGTCCCATTCATGCTGTGTTTTTTGCTTTGGAGAGGGCGGCTCTTACCTGAGCATCTGAGATGTCAGGGGGGCAGCACTCTGCTGGGATAGATATTTGCCCTTTTGGTGGGGAAGGGGGGGAGAAGTTTGCACTGAACCTGTCAGCTAGGATGTTGGCAATGTCTGTGGGTTCGGTGTATTTTTTGTCATTTTGGACTAATTCTGAGCATATCTGGGAATTCCCACCCAGGTTCCTAACATAACTAAAGAAAGCCTTGTGATTATCGTTAGTGTCCTGTGCAATTTTTCTCTCAAAGCTGGCCTTAGACGATTTTATGAGTGCCCGTAGTTTTTTGCTAATACTGATCAGAGATGCTTTCCCTTTTTGGGATTTTGCTCCATCATGTAGTAGCTTCCTCCTTCTATTGTATAGTTTGTTTATGGCTGGGGTCCACCAGACAGGACGCCTAACTTTGGAGGACTGGGTCTTGGTTTTATTTGGGATTGCATGATCCATGCATTCCTGAAGGTGTTCATAGAATGTGTTTATAAAGGATTCTGCGGTCTGAACCGTATTTTCCACAGGCCCGGGGGCTTTGAAGGATTCCACCTTGGTTTTGAGGAGTGTGAAATTTGCTTTAGAGAAGTTTTTCACTGTGGTTTTCTGGGCAGGGGCTGGGGTCGGGATGTGAATATCTAGTGAGATTAGTTTATGGTCTGATCTTACCAGTGAGGGATACACTTCTGGTCTGGAGCATAGAGTCCCCATGTTGGTGATGATCAGGTCCAGTATGTTTTTCCCTCTTGTGGAAGTGGTAACAAGTTGTTCCATAGCATTTGAGTTTATAAATTCTAGGAAGCTTTGGGCTAGGGTGTTGGAGCTAGAGTAATGCTCCCAGTCTATGTTAGGGTAGTTGAAGTCGCCCAATATAATGGTGTTTGGAGAGACCTTCATATTTTCCAGTGTTCTCAGGAAGGCTGAGTGGGGTTCCTGGGTTTGGGAGGGTGGTCTGTAGCAGGCTATAAACTGGAAGGCAGTTTTACCCACTGTTAGTTGCACATGGATAGTCTCTGATGCTTTGTGCTCTGCCACCAACATGGAGGTGTGGGTATCTTTGACGAATATTGATACTCCCCCTCTTTTTGTGGTTCGGTCCAAGTTTTGGGGCCGAAAAACATGGTATGAGGTATAACCTGGTAGTGCTGGTGTGCTCTCGGGAGCCTTGAACCAGGCTTCTGTTACTGCACAGATATCGATGTTCTCCATGCTAAAGAGAGTTTCAAGTGCATGCATCTTGAGGTTTAGACTTCTGGCGTTGAGTGGCATTACTCTTAGTTTCTTATACCTTGTGATACCTATGGAGGTGAGTTTATCTTTTGAGCCTTGCCTAAAAAAGGCACTATGGGGGTGGCAAGAGCCTTTGCCAATATCCGAAAGCCCAGGGGTGACAGGTGCAAGCCGTCCCTAGTGAAGCATCGTGGCTTGTCGAGCATGTCATCCCAGGCAGACAGGCATTGGATCCCCTTTGAATGACAACAATACTTAAGCCAATTGTTGAAATTGATCATCTTGTCTTCATATTGTGGCATCATTCTTGGTGAGGGTAAGATGCTACTCAAGGTCAGGGTCATACCGGCCTGGGCTACATGCTCAGAGAGCTCCTCTATGTCTCTTTTCATGTAGTCCAGGGAGGTACGTCTCAGGTCATTCACACCAGCATGGACAATGGCTGAGTCATATTTGTACTTGCCTTGGAGTGACCTGAGTGCTTGTGTTATGTGGCGGATCCTAGCGCCCGACAGGCAGCTTACCATGACCTTCTCCTTGTTCAGCCTGGTGAGCGGGACATCAGTGTGCCTGACGATAGAGTCACCTATTACAAGTGTATCAGGTGTGTTGTTTAGCCTTAAGGGCTGTGACTGTTTGGCACACTGGCTTTGTGAGCTATGTGTTGCCCGTGCTTTGTTTTGGGGTAGCGGTTGCTTGGGTGTCTGCTTTGGAGGTCTCTGCTGCTTAGGCAGATTTTTATTTAGAGCCTCCGAGTATGTTTTTGTGTGTTTATGTGTTTGGTTTGCTGTCGTGGTAGGTCTATGTGAGACTGGAATTTTAGTGAGTGTGGTTTCCTTCTCCTCCTGACTGGTTATGCCAGTACTGAGTTGAGAGAGCTTAGCCTCCAGTTTGGCTATATGGTTGCATCTCTCACGTGTTGGAATTTGTTGGGAGGAGGAGAGGGTTGTCTGTGTACATGAGGCAGTTGTAACATTGCCTCAAGATTCCCAGATTCAGCAGCTGGACCGGAGAGGAGATTGACAACTGACCTTTGGACATGCTAGAATAGTATTGGGAATTCCTTTATAATTGAAAAAAGGGCCAATGGGGAACAAAGTACTCAAGGGGAGTTTGTGAGGGTGTAGTGCTTTTTTTTTTAGTGCTGACTTATATAATTGCTTTAGTGAGCAAGTGCTAGGCTTTAGAGTGGGAATAGGGTGTTTATTATGAGAACTAGATCAGTTCTAAGGGAAAAAGTGAAGAGCAGACTTTGTGGAGTCGAGAATGGTTTAAACCCAATTAAGCAGCATTGCCCAATGCTGCGCTATGCGCAAAATCGCACAAAGCCGTGCTAAAGCGGATTTTATACAGGGGGACTTGAAAGAGCTAGAAATTGGCCCACAACGGCCAATAGACTACCAGATTCTTGTGCTGGGAACACTCCTCCAGGGATAGATAGGCTCCTCCAAGCTCCCCACTGCCACTGGTAAACAAAGAAGCCTCCCTTTATCCAAGAAGGGAAATGGGCAACACAGGAACTTTCCAAAAGTCCAGAATACTGCAAAGCCTGTATTTGGACTACTCTAGGTCAGGAAAGACAGGAAACAAGGATATATATATTTTTTGCAACAAACAGCAGGAAAATGCACTAAATATGTAACACATGCTAGCGCACTTGAGTGTGTAGCCTCAACAGGTAAAAGCAACAAACAGGACAAACTTTAAAAGTGCAGGTGCAAAAACAACTTTAAACAGTTTAAAACAGTTCAAGAAGCAGAAATACTTGCAGTTTAGCTAGATCGGACAGTCGCCCAGGTAGTAGCAGGAAAACAAACACTTTTATCAGGTTAACAGTCGCTCTTTTAGCCTCTCTGCTGCTAGCACCACTCTGCAGGACCACAAGGAGCTTGGCTGAATAGTAACAAGCGCAAAAAACGCTCCAAAGTGGGTTTTATACAGGGGGACTAGAAAGAGCTAGAAATTGGCCCAAAACAGCCAATAGACTACCAGATTCTTGTGCTGGGAACACTCCTCCAGGGATAGATAGGCTGCTCCAAGCTCCGCACTGCCACTGGTGAAGAAAGAAGCCTCCCTTTATTCAAGAAAGGAAATGGGCAACACAGGAACTTTCCAAAAGTCCAGAATACAACAAAGCCTGTATTTGGACTACTCTAAGTCAGGAAAGATGGGAAACAAGGATAATTTTTTTTTCTTTTTTGCAACAAACAGACTACCATATTTTTGTGCTGGGAACACTCCTCCAGGGATAGATAGGCTGCTCCAAGCTCCCCACTGCCACTGGTGAACAAAGAAGCCTCCCTTTATCCAAGAAAGGAAATGGGCAACATAGGAACTACCAGATTCTTGTGCTGGGAACACTCCTCCCGGGATAGATAGGCTGCTCCAAGCTCCCCACTGCCACTGGTGAACAAAGAAGCCTCCTTTTATCCAAGAAAGGAAATGGGCAACACTGGAACTTTCCAAAAGTCCAGAATACAGCAAAGCCTGTATTTGGACTACTCTAGGTCAGGAAAGATGGGAAACAAGGATATTTTTTGTGTTTATTTTTTTTTCTTTTTTGCAACAAACAGCAGGAAAGTGCAATAAATATGTAACACAGGCTAGCGCACTTGAGTGTGTAGCCTCAACAGGTAAATGCAACAAACAGGGCAAACTTTAAAAGTGCAGGTGCAAAAACAACTTTAAACAGTTTAAAACAGTTCAAGAAGCAGAAATACTTGCAGTTTAGCTAGATCAGACAGTCGCCCAGGTAGTAGCAGAAAAAAAACACTTATCAGGTTAGCAGTCGCTCTTTTAGCCTCTCTGCTGCTGGCACCACTCTGCAGGACCACGAGGAGCTTGGCTGAGTAGCAACAAGCGCACAAACCTCGCCAAAGCGGGTTTTATACAGGGGGACTTGAAAGAGCTAGAAATTGGCCCAAAACAGCCAATAGACTACCAGATTCTTGTGCTGGGAGCACTCCTCCAGGGATAGATAGGCTGCCCTAAGCTCCCCACTGCCACTGGTGAACAAAGAAGCTTCCCTTTATCCAAGAAAGGAAATGGGCAACACAGGAACTTTCCAAAAGTCCAGAATATAGCAAAGCCTGTATTTGGACTACTCTAGGTCAGGAAAGATAGGAAACAAGGATATATTTTTTTCTTTTTTGCAACAAACAGCTGAAAAATGCAATAAATATGTAACACAGGCTAGCGCACTTGAGTGTGTAGCCTCAACAGGTAAATGAAACAAACAGGACAACTTTAAATTACAAGCGCAAAAGCGCGCTAAAGCTGGCTTTAACGCAAGGGGTTAGAAGGAGATAGGAAATGGCCCAAAACGGCCAATAAGCTACACGTCACTGGGCTGGAACCACTCCTCAAGGGACTGATAGGCTTCTCAGAGCTCCCCACTCTCACTGGTGAACAAAGAAGCTTCCTCCTATCCAAATAAGGATATGGGCAACACAGGAACTATGACACAGCCCAGAGATCAGCAATACCTGAAGACTGGACTATTCTAGTTCAGTAAAGGTGGGAAACAAGGATTTTTTTTTTTTTTTACAAAGTAGCAGAAATTAGGTACAGAAACACAGTAAATGCTTTAATTCGGCTAGCGCACTTGAGTGTGTAGCCTACCAGTTAAACTAAGCGAAAACAAACTTTAAAAGTGCAAAAAACTCAGAAATACAGGCAGGAATGCAATAAAACAACTTTGCAGAGCTTATTTAGTTAAAGAAACAGAGAAGTCTGTATATACAGAAAAGCAGCTAAAACACACAAACACTTCAGATGCAGTGCAACCTAGAGCACTTGAGTTGTAGCAATATCAAGGCAATGAGCTAATGACACTAGACTGGGAGGAGTGTCACAGATCAGATTTACAGTAGGGGTGGGCAACTGCAAAGCCACCAAGTATAAGAGCAAGACACAAACTGGAAGGGAGGGTGGGGACAATAGCCTACAGACAGTAGCACTAGAGAAAGCACAAACAGATAAAGATTTGTAAAGATACAGAATGCTTTTGACTGCAGACAAATCAGTTACTTGTGCAGATTAGTTAATATCAATAAAATACACTCAAAGACTAAAAAGCAGACAATAAAAGTGCTATATATTAATTGTTAAAAACAATAATCTGTATAAATAATCGAAAAAAAACAGGATACTTATATATCTCAGCTAACAGCTGCGTTGAACAACTCTTATCCACTCTGCTCTTAAAAAACCTTATGATTGTATAAATATGTAATTCAATGTGGGACACGACTGATTAAATACATCACAAGTCGTTCCGATAACATTATAAATGAATACGATGTATTCCGTATGTCAAAACCATACTATAACCTAACAATCGTCTAACCTTGCATAATAATATAGTACAAAACTACTAACAATTAATGTTTTTTCTTTTTTCTTTAGGCATAATAAGTATGGATTTGATGTGTCTTGGTAAAAATGCTTTTTAAACTTATGCAGGGCTATTGTTGATTTACATTCAAATCCTATCAGATCGTGCCCCTGAAAAAACTAAAAACTACTTAAAAGTGTAACCATAACAGCCTGTTTGCCACACAAAACCTGAAACAACATATTTTCAAAAAACATAAAATAAGAATAATAAATAAACGATGGACTGATTATTGACCATGAATGGTCATTGAGTAAATGCGTTCTCTAATTGTATATCTAACTAACTATATGCTAACACCGACAAGCAGTGCATGGTGTTCCATTGTAGAACTAATGAAACTATAATTCGTTTAATCGTTATTGCGAACGTGAGATAATGGGTATACATTCACCTTACACTCCTTTATCTATCAAATATATGTTAAATGTATACCCCCAAATGTGAAAAAAGTACCTTTATCTTAACTATATCAGTTGATTGCTCAATGATCTATGTTCGAACAAATAATGATGAAGGAAAAGTTGTAAAAAATAAGTTAAATTGGAAAA
Organism: Protopterus annectens; assembly: GCF_019279795.1. NCBI lineage: Eukaryota > Metazoa > Chordata > Ceratodontiformes > Protopteridae > Protopterus > Protopterus annectens. Next base: position 969,229,490 of record NC_056735.1, read on the forward strand.
TAGACCCTTAAAAAGACTGTTCAAACTACTAAACAAACTACAACGACTCCCGGGTGAAAGCGCTTAACCACTGGCTTATATTATTATGAATTATTGAAATCTTTGGTTGTATTTAATTCCGTTGGATGTATTTTCTACAATTATCCTGTTTTGGGCATTAAAGTGTTGATTTTAACAAACTAACATGTGATCTTCCATTTGGCAACAGAAGATGAGTGTGCACTTATTGGAGATTCCGTGCATACCATTTCTTAGTACGTTTTTCATTAGGATTATTAAATAAATAAATCATGTCATTGCAAAGTGCTCAACTTCTGTGGACTTAGGACTAGTGTAAAATAGAGAAAAGCCCTGACACCAGGCATAATGAGCACTGTTTCTCTGGATGCATATGAAACTGAGTAGTTTTCTTCTTTCATATCCAACATATATACATATATCTGGGGGAACAGCTACACGCAAGTGTAATATAAAACCACACTGAATTTTTTACCCTTACAAATATTAAGAGTTCATGGGTTTAACATCTACTAGTATGTGACAATCCTACTTGCTTATAAGTATAAATTCTTCTCAGCCTGGTTATGATTAAGTTTTATTCATTCTATTAAACCAATTGGCTTAGTGCGTGACACTTTCTTGACAACCATTTTCCAGAATGATGACTTCATGAATGATCAAATTACAGATCCTGATTCCCAGAATAGTGAAGTGCCACAATGTATGCCTAAATCACAAAATACCTAAAGGAGCCCAAGGTGCCTCAGTAGAAGTCATATGCACAAAAGACATGAATAGAACATATTTTCAAGCATTTCATAAATGTTTGAGTCCATGTGTATGTATGTGCATGCATGCGCATGTGTGTGTGTGTGTGTGTGTGTGTGTGTGTGTGTGTGTGTGTGTGTGTGTGTGTGTGTGTGTATCTGTTTGTGAGCATGTGTATATGTGCATGTTTGTAATGTGTTATTTGGGTGACGGGCTGTGTTTTTTTATACTACCTGCTGCTTTTATATTCTACCATTAAAGCTGCACAACATTACAGAAAGATGAATACATGGTTCTTCTGAGAGCAATGCAACCTCCATTTTTCAGTGCTGGTGTAAGAGTATAAATATACAGCAATGTGGAAGGTATATTATTTCCCTCACATGAATGGTGTGTGGGGGCTTAATCCTGTAAGAGATGTGGGACTTTACCCCTTATTTTGCTTATATTACAAAATCCATGAGCATCAACACAGGTTCAGCTCAGTGAGAAGGAACATTGCTAGAGCACTTAGCATTGTTGCCTCACAGTGCTTGGTTCTCTAGTTCACTTCTCATCTGGGATGTTCCTTCAGTACAGGTTCTGTACATCCTCCCTGTGCCTCTGAGAATTTCTGCTGGGTATTCCAGTTTCTTCCCAAATATATGCCAAATGTACATTGGTGAACCTATCAATTGTCTGTAGGTTTGTATGCATGTCATGTACACATAAGTCAGCAAATGAGAGTGTGTGTGTGTGTGTGTGTGTGTGTGTGTGTGTGTGTGTGTGTGTGTGTGTGTGTGTGTGTGTGCGTGTGTGTGTGTGTGTGCGCGCGCGCGCGCACGAATGAGTGACTAGAAAGCACAAAAAATGGTGTAGAGATGTTCTTGAATACATATCATGTGCACTAAGTGTAAGCTTTATTGAATCTGGCCCTATGATTTGCTCAGATTAGTGCTATAACTATTTGCAACATCTGAGATTTGAACTGAGAGCTTACTGCAAAGCAGATATGTGCTATTACACAAAATAAATTTGGCATCTATAGTCATTTGGTGATTTTATTTAGTTTGGATTTCATTATTCAAAGTAATGAGATTTTAAGGTTTCATGCACCTCAAAATGCTTCTCATCTTGTCTCTGTGATGCTTTTCATGCATGTATTGTTTTTCCTTAAAATCTGTTAAACCCAATCCATACTTTTTAAATAAAGTCAGCTAAGTGTAGATATTGGGGTCTACATAAGTTTACCCTGATGTTCTGTTATAAATGTAAAATAGTCTGCCAAGATTAAACAATCAATTCATTATTCATTTTTAGGATGCTGACGTGTAAGGGAAAGTCTGTATGTGGTTATATTTGCACTCTGGTAATTGTTTGTTATGTATCTTTAACCTCCACCTATATACACTTCGGTGATTGCATATTTAATGTACAAAACTAGAACTGTTTCTAACATACCTCTAGCTATATTTTGCCATATCCCTAGATTTCTGCTTAAAGTATCAATTTTCCTTATATTTTTGCTTTGTCCCTCGCAACTTTTTTGTTTTGCTGGAAAATAACTGAGGATTACAGTCAGTCAATAATACCAGACTAGCTTTATACCTGTTATTGTTCAGAAAATGCATGCTGTTGCAAAATGTATTGTTCACTTAACCTTTTTAAGTGAATCAAAATAATCCTGGGGGTTTAATAAACTCCATGTAAGCTTCACACCACAGAGTTTATATATGATTGTGTTGAGCAGCAACACTAGTTACATATTCATTCCGTGCATTGAGTTTAAACTTAAACAAGCAGGGTTTCATGGCTAGGAACAGTGTTGTGGCCAGGAAACCATGTAAAGCAAAATGGACAGCAGCAGACATGTAAACACGTTTACCTACAGGCAAATTATGTCAGCATGTTTGACCAGTATGCCAGAAAGATTACCAGTGTTATAAATAAAGCAATGTGTATAGTTCCAATGCATTATATGAAAGTGTATACAGTGCAAACTATTGTGGAAATCTGTGTCAGGCATACTAAACAAAAGTTGTTTAAATGATCCGTAATGTTACCTAAACTGCCATTAAAAATAAACATTCAAGGGAAGTGTGTGTATTGAATAGGGACACACAGATGATGTCAATGTACAGCAGATGAGGGTATGTCAATAAAGAAAGGTGTAGCAGGAACCCCGACATGATGCATTTCAGACTGCACAGTGAATGTGTATTATGTGACTGTCACACAAGGTGACATAGTGGAGATGATTTCTTTGTGATATAAGCATCCTGACATGAACAATGGAGAGGACATCTATCAGGATGTTATATACAATAGGGGTTAGGTGTATATTGTGAAACTGTAAAATGAGTTCTCTGAATATGACTATAACGTCAGTATAGGTCTCCACCTAGTAAGACAGATAGTTACAGGCTCAGGGACAACAGTAAACAGAAGCATGCAAAATCATGGAGAATATCAGAATGATACCACCAGTAATCACATGTCCATGACATAACATATGTGATTGTGAGTGATCATATATGGTTCTGTATGAACACACTTGTACAACTATTATGAGATGTCAGCAATCTATGAGGGTAATCAAACACACTGCCCTGACAGTGAAACATCTGCTAGAGATGTTAGGAAGGACCCTGCTATACCTGTATGTGACATTATGATCAATCCAGGCTAGGTGGCAGGTGTGCATGCCATATATATGGCACAATCCACACTGTCACTAATATAACCCATGCCATCATTGTTGTCAAGCAGCTATGTTTTGTGTGCATCACTGGAACAGGTATCACACATGAATCTGTTATATCACCTTGATGGGTGTTCCACACCATCAGACAGTAATGTGTATGCAACTAAAATAATACCCTAGGTATGGCCAATTAAAATGTGTATTATGCATCCCTGGAAGATGCGTAGGGGTGGTACATGAAGACGGGTGCATTGTACTCGGTTATTGGTATGATGAAGGCTGTGAACTATGGAAGGATTATGGCCTTTGATGTGGATGTGCTGAACATACTCAGGAGTTGTGTTACATAGAAGGGAGTAGCCCCCCACTGTGGGCACATGCTGGTGGATGTTCCATATATCATCTACCTGAGTATACAAGTCACATACCACTTGGTCTGCTCATAGGGATGTGATGTCTACATTATCATTGTGTTGTGCATTTGTTTTCATAATATAAGAAATCCCCCCATGATTTTGTTTCATCTCATGTGCCTTCATGGCTGTGGCAGAAATCTTTTGTTTGTGTTGATACTGTCTGTATTATACTAGTATTACAGCAGACGTCTGGCTTGGATAGTGTTGGACAACAGCTTATAGGTGATGACATCAGCAGTGGATGGTGACAAGAAGATGGTAATACCAATCTCCCACATGCTTGTGTAAAATGCTCTGTCTAATGTCAAGCAAGTGCACAAACACACACAGACACACCAGTTGACTGCTGTGAAGACAGAACCCCTCCCTATATAGGTACACAGACTGGAAACGTCTGTATTTAAAGCAAGTTCCACAGCAGAAGTCTGGCTTGGATAGTGTTGAACAGCAGTTTATAGGTGATGACATCAGCAGTGTCTGCTGCGGAGAAGATGGTAATAGTAATGTCCCACTTCCTGGTGTAAAATGCTCTCTAATCTCAAGCAAATGCACAAATAATGTTGACTGCTGAGAGAATAGAACCATTACCTATATAAGTACACAGACTACAGAACTCAGTACCTTCACAAATGCCACAGCACAAGACAATTTATGCTGGATGACATAATCATTGCATGTGTGAGAGCAGATGGCCTGTCTGAAATGGATAGCTAGCTATGTACAACTGTCAATATCTTAAAGTTCTGCATGTAACTAGATCGATGAATGTGCAGGTATACTTTAAGAGACAGCTTTACAAATTATGTGAAAACTGTTGTCCACATTACAATTATTGGAAAATCTGATGTGCATGGTATATAAGAAAGCATTTGTTATTTATTTCTGTAGGGTAGTTAATGTATTTGTGAAGACATACTGAGAGACCAAATTTGCAGTGCATGGGGGGAGCTAATCGATGGCTGCAGTGTAAGTATGTGTTCTTTACTTAAAAAGTGCCACCCCTTTGTGTCTTTATATGTACTTTCATGGGATGAAGACTACATCTACAATAAAAATAAGTAATTCATGCCGTTTGCACTTTTCATAGTGCACCAGCAAGCAGCTGGATTGCATCATTGATGGCAAAGTGTTTGCACATGCGAGATGCACATTTATACTGCTTTCCCTGTTTGAGCGTAGTCAAGTGCCAAACAAACATAAGTCTCATTGATAAGAGTCTGAGAGTTCTGAGGGAATGAAACACACCTGCTGCTTAGCTGACTCTGTGGCTGCAGGTCTAAATGCATTAACAGATTTTTTTGAGCCTAGATGATATAGTATTTGAATCCATGTGTATTTAATAGTTTTAAATATGCATTTATAATGCAATGAAATAATTCTTTATTCTACATTCACTCTGTGTTATGTCTGAGCAGAGTGTTCAAGTGTTATTGAGTGGAGATAACTGCATGAAGAAAGAGACATTCACTATTCCTTGGCATTGGTGCATGATGCCAAACTCTGCTCAAACATAGAGGCCAAAAATGAAGGCCTCTATTGCTTTATTATTTTACTTATGTGTGTTGTGTGTTTTTCTATTTTATGACCAGATTAAAGGTGTTAAAATAGGCTAGATAGAAAGTGGTGAAATGGGAGGGGGTAAGCAGGGGGAAGAACAAAGGGAAATCAATACAGCCATGTGCAAGAGGGAGGTAGAAAAGAACCATAGCTATCCATTTATTCAACAGTGTAAAATGAAAATATGTGCAGAATATTAGCTGAATTTGGACTGTCACCTCAACAAAGAGGAGTAACAACAACACAGTCATGTTGTATAGCCAATTGGACCAAATCAAGTGTGTCAAGAAGACACATGTGTGAAGTGGAGAGCTATGTATGGGACATTTATTTTGTGGGACAGATGCCCATTTTTTTTAAAGTTCAGTAAGAGAGGAATGCTGAGTAAGGGATGTAGATATTTCTGGGTCAGGTAAGTAGGGTAGGTGAAGAAGCAGATGCAAACAAACAGGACAAACAAGACACAGATAAGATGAGGGGCACAAAAGGTTAGGGGACACCACAACTGTGGTTTGGGAGGGGAGAACAGAAGCCCATGCCTGTCAAACATGTGGACAGTAAGAATCTAGTCCTAACCCGCAGGACTGCCATCCCCATCCCCTTACTCCACTGACTGTTGAAGTGCTTGATGTCTCCTCCTACAGACCATGAGGATAGCAGCCTCTCCATCTGGTGTGGGCATGCACCAGTTATGCCTCAACCTTAGCATCTCTGGTGGGTGATAAAATTCCCATGTCTATGTTCAGCCATTGAATAAAGGTTACATCGAATGGCTAATACTTGAACGTTATCCATCAAACTTTAATATTGGGGGTGACTCCCCCGCTAATTATATATACCAACAAAGAGGTCACACTAAATTCGAGAAAGGGAAGATTTTCTTATAGCTAAGTTACTGGTAAGTAAGTAGTATTCTTCAGTTCTTCTATGTTGGCCAACTATAGCCATTCAATGATTTTTTTTTAATATAAGTGTGTTTGGTAATATTAAAGTTTTATGGTTAACATTTGAGTATTAACTGTTTAATGTAACTTTTATTTGATGGCCAAACATAGACCCAAAATCCCATCTCTGCCAATACTCCCAGAGGGTACCACAGCATGAGCTGTTGGGGTAGAGCTACCTGAGGGTGCAAGTAGTGCAGGAGCAACAGAGGCAGTACTTCCAGGGTGAGTCCCCGATGTGCTGGTCATTGGTACCGGAGCCAGTGGAGCAGGGACAGGCTGAGTCACTAGGCTTGGCCTACCTCCCTGTGATGTAAAGCATTTTGTGATTTGTCAGAGACAGATGACATGGAAATGTTTTGACAACACATAGAAAAAAAGCAATAAGGATTGGGGTGACAAAAAAAAGATAACATTAGTACCATCATATGTGATATACAATGCATTATCAGAATAATAACAGTATTTTATCTGAACTTTAAGTATACATCTTAACAACTACAAACTATAATTAAAGATAGCTCAAAGTAATTCTTGCAATGTGCAGATATTGCACACATCCTTGGTCCAATTATACAGATTTAAGTTAACAGCAGGGCATTTGTGCTACTTGTGTACAAATTAATTTATGTAATATTTTTAAAAGATTGTATTATTTATACTTGTGGTATTTGAGCCCACAATACCTGACTACAGTCATTCACTTGACTCCTGCAGTTGGTTTATGCTACAGACTGAAACATGAGTACTTACTTTTACAGTTAGGATATGCAGGCTTAGTTTGCTACAACTGTATAGAGAATACATTTTTAATTTAAAAGCTACCAATAGTACTCCCCTTGTGCTGCATGCATACCATTTGCTTCTCTCAGTCTCTCTAGATGATCAGCATTGGCTTCTCTATTAGCCATTATCTCCGTATTGACTGTATGCATTATACATACCACTCTTGTATATATATAACTGTCTATGCACTAGAAATTCTCTTTATTAGTGTACTTACACAACTGTGGGATGTTGCTAGTTATGAACTCATCAATCCACTGGTTGAGTGCATCCCTTTTGCACCTCATTAGGTCATTAAAGTGAGGCCTACACTGTTTTTCAGTGCATGGAATGCCAGCTGCACTGCAGACAGCTTAGTCCAGACTATTCCAAGCCTCAGACCTTTACTGGGAGCTGGTATTGCCCCCCTGCAAAAGCATTCAGCTGTAGCACTTTACAAGGAGTCCAATAAAGATTCTGCACTCCTCAACACCCCATCTCTGTGTCCTAAATTGGGCACCTTCATTTCTACCATCAGGTATGTCCAAGCAGAGAGAATAGCATTAGCTAAGAATGATTTCCTGACAATTCCTGTTATTGTGTTTACTGGTAGTGTGCAAACCTGAACAATGATGCCAATTGCATTTTCAGAATGTTATGTGGAGAGCAACACTGACAAACAGAGAGGAACCCAGTTTTTTTAAATGGAAGGGTTAATATGACAGATGGTAACAGTTTGAAGGCTGTTTGCTGCTGGAACTCTTAGGTCATTTAACTTTGCTGACATCTACTGGGGGCATACATTTCATGTGCTGACACATTTTTGCTTTGGCTTTATACAGTAATAATACTGATTTTTATAATGTGGGATTCAAACCTATGCATAACAGACAAAATATTTTCTTCTACTGCAGTGATTTTACATTTTTGCCACAGAGGAAGTACTTCTCAGACCAAGTCATGAATTATATATAAATATACACCACAGATTGAGGGGTCAATCATGTATGTATGTGACCTGACAAGATCCTGGTTTATACATTCATGTGTGTATGAGTCCTATTGAAGACTGAGAGCCACTCAAGGCCAGATAACACAATTATAATTACAGAAACATAGTCTATATGCCCTCAGTCATACATTTAATTCATATGAGCTCAACTGCTATACACACTTATTGTTATTTTTATTTATAATTATGTTTAACTTTTTTGTGTGACATTTAATATAAAGTAAAATGCAGCAACATTAAAAATATTTGGAATTTCCTGTATTTGAACCCAGGATCATATGTACTGCGGCCCTATACTTACACCTAGTGCCACAGGAATAGTTAAGTAACAGTTGGATATTTTCCTATTCATTGTTAACTTCTGTATGTTAACTACCATGAAATGCCACTTAGTGTGTTTGTATGGTGCTCAACAGAATATATATAATGCATCCATTTTGAAATTGTTGACTGCTTCCTCTCTGCAGGTGTTCTGAACATGCTGGTGTTGGGGAAGGCTGATAATCACTGCACAAAACCGTTTAGCAGGTTTGTGCAATGGAAAGCAAAAAATGCAACAATGTATCCTTTTTTGAAATTAAGAATGTCTGCATCATGTCTGCAGGTGTTCTGTCTGCTTCATGTATGGGCCATTACTCCACATTTGCATGATAGAAAACATTGTGCAAGCAAGACAAGCAAAGCTAAACTTGTTTTAGCCTTGTGAGTAGGGTTTATTAGGGTTCATCCTTAAAAGAGAAAGGTGAGACTTGAACCTTGATCTACAGATAGTATATGCTGTGTGGATCAATGTGTTTAGCAGATGTACTACACACAAAAGTGATTCACAGGTGTAGTTGATATATTGGTTACCAATGAAGTACTTTACATGACATGTATTGTGTTTATCCTTTTCCCGTGGTTGGGCTAAGCCACACACTATGCAAATACTGGCATTAAAGAAAGATAAAAAGGAAAATAAATTTATAAACTGAACAACACTACAATATATATATATATGTTTCCAAGAGGTTTGAACAGGGAATTCTCTTGGAAGCATTTAATGTAAGAAGATTAAAAAGAATATTCAAAGTTAACCTTTTTAGTTGTCTTTTTAGTGAATTCTTAATTGGATGATTATTTAATTGATTAAATGCATCTATTTAAGTGTATGCTTATGAGCAGGAAGATGTACTCTGAAAAGGCTTTTCCTGAAAGCCAAGGCACCAGAAAAGTTTTATTTGATCTTAATGGTAAAAGAGTTTGAAAATTTGCTGTTAATTTTTACTGCAGAAGTTATTTTTTTTTTATTTTAATAAATCAGTCTGCGTATTAAACTGAGTAAATTCATCTGGCCTGGAATTTGTGGTGTGAGGTTTGGTTTGTTCTACAGTGTGGTACTTCACTACAAAATATATGTTTGTATGCATGAAAGATTCTTACACAAGTCTGATTTTGAAATCTTCACATCAATGAACCTTCAAAACACAGTACGGGTGTTTTATTCCTCTTTGAATGAAAATCATTGTGCATACAAGCAGTGCTTACATCATCCACAGTATTAACAAGACAACAGTTGTACACTTCTAAGTTATTTCCACACATATTAATTTTAGATGTGATGCAATGAGTGATCACACAACCATTTATGACTATTGCTTGGATTAATGCAGCTCTGTCTGTCTTATCTTTCTGTGTATGTTGCTAATTCTTCTCTTATCTGAGCAGTAATCTGAGACATGCAGTCTGTAAGGCATTTTGTATCATTGTCCTTAAAATGTGGGAGAATATTAAATGGCAATGATATACAGTTTTCATCAAATGCAGGGGAGGTTGGATGCTACTGAATGGTAACTGAGAAATGTGTGCTGCTAACTTACATTTAAAACCTTGATATAATTATTTCTAAACTTTGTAAGTCTAACCTGGCTGACACACCCAATGGAGGTAAGGTAGTCTTTATTGCTGTTGTGTTTACCTTTTCCCTACCAGTAATCATTCACAGTTGCAATCCATTAGCAACAAAAACTGAGGGAGCGCCTGCACTATGTTTACATTCGATACACAGAGCCAAGAATTTGGGATTCAGCAATTCTAATGAATTCACACCTCATTTGCATCTTCACCATGCTTACAGGCTGGAATCTACACTATAAAAAGGAAACCATGTAGTTAGGGAAGTTCAAGGTGAGGAGATTTATTTATGTGGATAACACAGAAGAAGATTGCTATTACTTTGGATTTATCTGCATAGAAAACTACTGATCTTGATAAGGTATGATTGCATTTTTCAGTTGTATACTGGATATGCTCTGATGTCACTTAGAAAAATATTTTTATATATGCATTAGCAAATGCTACTTTCATCTTTATGCACTTCTTAAAGGTTTACTGATGGCATAGGTATGTTTGTCAGGGCATTTTACTTTCACAGGTGAATAGCCTTATTTCATCACAAGTTTTAATGCTACAACTGTTTCTCTTTACGCTCTTCTATTGTTATTTCAGTGAAATATAAATATCCTATATTGTCAATGACATAGAGGTGTTAGCCTTCTAGGATGGGCGACAGACACCTCTAGGAGAGTGCTGGCCAGTGGTAGAGGCAACTGGCAATTGCATAAAATGAATGTTCTGTGGTAAATGTGTACACATGTTTTTAGGACAGTTTCTTTGGTAGCACTTATAACAGTTCACTGATGTTCTATTTCTTTGTTTGGTAGCAAAATATCCCTTGCCTTTTGTTTTGGGAGTGGGGGGGCAAGTTCCATTTCTGAGCTGGCACAAACAAAAAAATGTACAGAGTTTGCTTTGTTATTGCTACTCTCCTTGTTTTGGATCCAACCTTGCTTTGTGTGTGACTGTAATATGTTACAGCCACATAAATAGTTTTTTATTTTTGAATATATTGAAAGTTTGTTGTTTCTCCAGTGGGTAATATTGCAAAACTACTATGTATGTGTTACATCTAAGCAGGACTTTTATTTATATGATATTTATGTGTACTATCCTTTTTTTGTGTTTTATGTCACTTAGGACTGTGGCACCCAGGTGTCCCAATCACCACAAACCCCCTTAAGTGAGCCTGGGTTAGATGTCATTGTACAAGCATTTAGGCAGCATGGGGAATTTCTGCTTGAGAGAGGCCATGGGGATATGTTGGGAAGAATGCAAATTTGGTAGAAAACAAAGGACATATGATCAGGTACGTCACTGGGCCACTGGCATGATTTTATCTGCCCAAAGGAGAGCAGCAGCAATGGCCTATTGGCTACTGGGGTGGGGGGCTGCTACAGTGTCATCATGGACACTAAATGAAAAGTTCCCGTCCACTGTCAGGGATCTAGACAGCTCAGTGGAAAGTACCAAACAGCACGTGATTGATGTTGGTGATGCTGTTTCAGGGAGGATGAGTATGTCCCAGGAAGAGCTTCCAGGTAGCATCACCTATGTCAATTATTAAATATTGCTTGTATAGTAAAATATTGACAGCAATACTTAAAGTCTGTTTAACAATTTTTTTGTTTTTTTGGGGGGCTAGTTATAAGATTGATACAGTTAGCAGCACATTCTGGTTCATTACGCCCTCTTCAAAAGAAATCTTGATGAGTGGATGGGAAATAGAAAATTCACCCCGGGGATCACTCCAGTGGCTCTACTCGACAGATGCACTAGGGACTAAGGTTGAGTGGCATGATGCCAGGGTAATCCTATGGACTAGGCTTGTAAAGGCTCTAGGGGCATTAGCCTAGTACACACCTATGAACCTATGAACCTATTACACATGGTCTTGTGGTGGATGTGTCTTTAAAGTTTCTGTTAAATGTATTGTTAATTGACAAATAAAGGGCCAAAAGTTTTTCACCTGTGTTACTGTTAATTGTGATGATGGTGTACTTACCTTTTGCTTAACTTCTTTCAAGTTCATCCTCCCTAGCAACTGTGGAGTTATCTGCACATGTTAATCCAAACATTTTTATTTCAGTACTGATTAGCAGTACACAGAATTATTTATTTTATCTGTATGTGTGATGTGGGTGTCAGGACTGTGTGTGTATTGCTGTACTGTCTGTAATAGTGGCACCAATTTTAGCTTGTGAGTATATATTGAAGTGTAGTAGTGTATCTATTAATTTCTTTCCTGTGTTTGTTGTTTATTATCACAGGTGATCCTGACAGCAGAACTGAAGACTCTGATGATGATGTTGGGCAAACACAGGCACAGTCAGGGAGTGCAGAGGTTGAAATTGACATTGAGGTTGGTATTCAGCCATCCCCTGTAATTCCATTGGACAAGGTGAGCCCTCACATTCCAGTGAGCCCTCAGATACTGGACAGGTGGAGGGTGAGATACTCAATCAGTGCAGTGTGGTTACGGTGGATTCAGTGCTTGCTGACTAGGTGCCATGCAGGAGGGTTGTTAGGAGTGCTTGGAGGAGGCCTGCTCTCCATCCTCCACTTGATCCAGGTGTGTCTTTCTATGCCACACAATGTATGTTTAGGACCATCATGGAGTCACAGGCATGTTCCAATAGGGCCGCCGAAGAAATGCTTACCGTTTTAGATGCAGCACAGACTGACATGTGTGACTACTGCTAGCATGTTTCTGATTCAAGGGATCAGAAGAATGACATGTGGGAATGGATGGTGCCTGATGAAATGTCTGCTGGGAGGGAGATGGCATCCACATGGGTGTAGGTGAGCCACACCATCTGATGTTAACTGATGTGGCCATGCCCAATCATGCCCCCATAGTAGCACTACTTCCACTGTTCTGTCAGTGGTTGAGGTTCCACACCCAGATGTGGCAGTCCATGGAGTCATAGCCCTGGGTATACTCATGAGGAGAGCTCATCCAGCAGACAGCAGTCATGTTCAGGTAGCATCTGTGTAACTGACCGTGGGTGTGGACGTGCTAGTACAACTTCTGGGTGATCCAGTTTTCATGGCTGGGTACAATGATAATAAATTGACACCTCTGCCATGCATGGCTCATATGTGACCAACATACCAAGACATAGAGCTAGCACAGAGCTTGGTTGTATTCTGCAGACACTCACACACCAGTTTCAATTGGACTGCCCATACAGGCACACACCCAACAGTTACCACTCCGGTGGAATAGGAAAGCACAATCAAAGAAATGGTATAAGCCAAAACAAAAATGCCAATAAATTACCAATGAGTAATTAGTCCAACGTTGCACAAGCCTCAAAATTGCATAATAGACCAGCTCCAAGCAAAAAAAAAATCCAAGGATCTTTATTCACATCTGATAGACGCCAATAAAAAATAAATAAAAAATTTACCGGGTTTTTTCGCCTCCACCACAGACTTCATCAGAACAGTTACTTGGTTCAGTCGTGAGGCTTAAAGCTCATTCTTTCTCACTGGCCATTTGATAATTTATCCAAATGTCTGCCTGTTTCTCTTTCTTATTCACATGCACTCACTTACCTTTTGTGTTAGCTTAGGTTGCCCCCCCCTCCATAAAACCCTGTGCAAGTGAGGATAACTGTGCCATATCCTTGTTTTCAGGGATACATAAGCTTTGTATCTGATGCTCAGGGTGCATAGCTGACTTAGTGCTAAGTATATCTGTATTTGTGATGCTGTTTTGCTAATTGTACTGCTTTCTTACAGATTTTTGTAATGTGTACATGCGTCCCACACTTTTACAGCAACAAAGCTGGACCAAATCAAAAATAAATGTGGGACAAAGGTTGAACAATAGGGAGACTTTTTAAATATTTTGATCTTACAAAGTTAGACAGTTGATAGAAACAAACAGTTTTTGCATCACTATTTTTAAATTTTTTCTGAGGGATATGAAGTCTGAAATTGAAATGTATGTCATCATTTTCTACCTTCTCATTTTAATGATTTGCCAGTAGAAAAGTATGAGGCCAAAATGAGGACATCCGGTAACCTTCAGTACTTTTGAGAGGTATTAATGCCTGAATCTTTGATGCCTGAGGCCTATGACTCGATAGAGAACACATGTATTTACATAATTCACTGCTGTCACATGTTGAAGTCATTGCTGTACAAATCAACCACCTTTTAATTACTTACATTACCAAGTAACAGTATGCAAGGATATGCCATTCATTTGTATTATTACACTTTTTTTAATATTCCAGGTTCATCACTTACCATGTAAATCTGGCAGTTGCTACAGTTTTAGTTCAGGGCTGAGTCTGTCTGATGCTAGGAGTACACAGCCATTACATGGGTAGATAAATGTTGTGAACATTGCCTGGCATCAATGTTACTGGATGTATGTGTATGGGATGAAGGTTTAAGCTCCTTAGATGGTGAGTAAGTGTGCTAGACATTGCACCTTAGCTAATGCAAGGGCATATTGAGCACACCTACGTGTGCCTACACCCACAGCAGCTGCTGGTTCCCTCTATGACTCTTCACCTGTGTTTGGCTGTAGTGACATTGCCAGTGGTGGTGGGATGTGTGTCCCTTTCCCTTATTAATCCGGCTGAAGCTGTTTTCTCAGGATGATGTTGTGAAGCATGGCACAGATGGGGAAGATTTCGGCACATGTATGTGGATTGCACTGCAGGGCTCCCCCAGATGTATCTAGGCATTGAAACTGCAACTTCAGCAGTCCAGACACACACTCTATGATATTTCTGGATTGAGTGTGTGCCTCATTATAGCATTTTTCAGATGGTGTGTGTGCATTTCTGATGGCCGTCATCAGCCACAGTTCCAGTGCATAACCTGCATCTCCCAGTAAATGATCCTGTGAGATATCACCCCTAGTAAACATCTCATACAGTTGGGAGTTGTGCCAGATATGTGAGTTGTGGGAACTGCCTGGGTTGTCAGCACACACAATCAAGATGATTCCCTTAGCATTACACATGATTTGGCAGTTAATGGAGTGGAAGCCCTTACTATTTATGGACAAGTTCCCTGTTCCCCGGGTGATGCCTTGATTTCTATATGTGTATAGTCTATGGCACCCAGTACTTCAGGGTAGTGTGCTACAGGGTAGAACTCCTGCATAGTTATGGACCTGTCCTGAGGTGTAACGGAAAAATATATGTGGTCACTGGCATGTTGGAGCATAACATTCAGGAACTGATGAAGGATCCTGGATGCTGATACCTGTGACATCCCCAGCATGTCCCCTGTTGGTCTTTGAAAGGTTCCTGTAGCTGAAATTCTAAGTGCTACACATACCTTAGTTTCAACCAGTATTGGGTCCCCTTGGTTTGCCCTTGGTCTGAGTTGAGGATGACAGAAATTTTATTTGGTTACATTTGTCCGCTGCTTTATTTGCTGGCAAAGTGGTTTCTTTTTTGCATTTTATTTTGCTTTTGTGGTATTGTGGTATGTCTCTATCAACCCTGCAATAATCTACAATTTCCATCTCATGCAGATTGTGATAAGTTAAATGGGGTTAAAAACTGTTCTCCTTCTTGGCCTTGGTCTACTAGTAGCAGCAGCAGCATAGATTTCAGCCTGTTGCACATACACATGAATTAAAGCAACAGCAGCCCCAAATATTCTTTCTGTGCAGGCTCCTTTCCATGGCTGTATTCCAATAGGTTTTGGAATTTGCAGGGAAAAGCAGCACTGAGTCTACCCAGTTGCTTTATAGCTTGCTGAATAGCTCCTCCAACTTGGATTGGTTGATTAGCATGCAGTTCAGCTGCTTATGCTGTAATTAGCATACCACTGTGTTTACACGGCTCTACATGGTGTGTAAAGCTGCATTATGCCACAACGTGCACATGGTTTTAGCGGGCCATGTAAGCTTATTGAATCTGCCCCTACATGTATATGCACCAAGATGTGTACACGGTTTCAGCAAACCATGTAGGTTTATTGAATGTGCCCCTATATATATATTTGAACACTATGATATGTGTTAATATACAAACCACACACACATACTTTCATCAGTTACCTGAAACTTACTTTTCATGCTAATGTTTAATGTGTCTGCTTGTTCTGATGCATTTCTTCAATTCTGTTTCTTTGAACCATATATCAAGCTATTAAACTGAATTTTGCTGATGTATCAATTTAGACTGCCAGACTTTCTAATTAATAAATCAATAAAATCTTTTTTTTTTACCACAGTCTTCTTTGTAGGAAGATACACTTTTGTATGATGATAACTTGCCTTTTCTATTCATTTTGTCATTTTCAGTACTGTGATTTACTTTTCCTTTAATACGATGTTCTTGCAATGGCTCCTGAATATTTTTTTTTCTTTTTGTAGAGACTTTAATGGTACGTCAGCAGAAAGATGAACTGAAATACCATATGTGCACCTATAATGTGTTTGTGTTTAGTGCAGCAACAAGCCTTATGGAGCATTAAGGATCAGTACATGCTTCCAAAAGTATTAAGATGTGATATCAAAACTGAAATTTTATCATCCGCGGTGGTGCAGTGGTAGCGTTGTTGCCTCACAGCAAGAGGTTCTCCTGTTCAATTCTCAGCTGCAGTGCGGGGAGAGCCTTCTGTGTAGAGTATACATGTCCTGCCCATGGTTGGGTGGGCATTCAAAAGATGTGTAAATGGGCATGCCTTCGTTGAAGGCTGAATGTCAAGCTCACACCTTGGCGTTTGTGAAAATCTACTGCCAATCATTAGCGGACTGGAGTTCCGCTGTGGCGACCCCTAACCGGGAAAAGCCAAAAGACAACAACATCAAAACTGAAATTATGATTTTAAGATTTCTACCACAAATCTTCCTTTGAATGAATCACAGAGCCTACATACATTGGTAAGCCTTAGGTGAACTGTATTACAAGTAGTACAGTATTATTTCTAACTGATATGCAATGAAAATGAAGACTTATGTTGGAATCCCATCTACTGCCATTGGTATAGTGATATGAAACTTCTCCTAAATAAACAAAGAAAATAAATTAGCAAATAAATGTCTTTAGTGGAGAATTTTGAGCCAAGCAACACATTTTTTTTCAAGAAACACTTCTGAAAACACAGATATTCATCACTTTAAAGAAAAGAAACATCTTAGTGGGTGAGTCAGAGTTCAGCTCCCCAACCGAACCCACATCCTATACTTGCATACATCCATATTTTATTTATTTACTTCTTTATTTAAATAATAAGAGTGGAAAACTGGTGCAATCTGTTGCTGTAAGGATTGATCGAGATGTGAAACATACTATTAGCACTTCAAAATGAGGGGTAAAGTCAGAATCATGGCCATGACTAAGTGGATATAAGAAGCTGCTTTACTTTGTTTAGGTAAGTATTATAATTAGCTTCACTTCTGAGCTCAGGAGGAATGAAATTTCATAGTTTGGATACATGAATGGAATATAAGGAATTGCCTCACTGGTTGTTGGGTTTGACAACCTTTATAAAGTTAAGTAAGAGTAATCTCAGGTTTCTAGCTGGGAAAAGTTTGTTGATGATTGTGGACAGTGAGGGGTACCTGTTGAGTTTAAATAGCAGGTTGTGGTTGTTTTCAGTTAATTGAATGTAAGCTGGTATTTTAGTTCTAATAAGTTTTTTTTTTTTTTTGTAGTGCTTTGCAATGGGGGGTATGGTTGGAGACATTAGCTGTACATTTTACTACCTTATTATGTTTGTTTTAGATTTTCTAGTCATGTATTTGGAATGTTATTAAGAACAGAGAAAGTGTATAGTATGATAGAAATGAATAAAGTTTGAGCTGTGGTTACTTGTGCTTACAGAGTTAAATAGTGCTTGGATATTTTTGAGCATGTTCAGCTGTTGCTGAGATTTTATTTATGATCAATGATTACACCTAGAAAGCTGGTGGCAGGGACTTGTTCAATTGGTACATTATTTTTTGAGGTAATGGAAATGTAACCAAGGGGAAAAAAATCAGATTTGTTTTATTTGCATTCAGTAGATGCAGAGAGGTAGTAAGTGACTGTTCAATGACATTAATTTTTTTTCAGGTATTACTTCGCAGTTGAGGAAAGAGACATGGAGGATGAGGATGGAGTCATCTACACACTGAATAATATTACCATGTAATTAAGGTGTACATATTATTGATGAAGGCAATGAGTAGGACTGGATCAAATATGGAACCCTGGGGGTTACCTGTATTAGTAGGCAGGAAGTCTGAGATTGATTGTAATAATTTCATGTAATCTGTTGAAAACTTAACCATTGAACCAGCATAGTATGTTCATGCTGAGTTCCATATTGATTAGTTTTTGGGTTAGAAGGGATGTGCAATGGTGTCAGAGGCCTCTGGCAAACCTCCCAATATGGAACCAGTGAATAGGCCTGACTTTTTTGTTGTGAAGGATGTGGTTTAGGAAGGAAAATAGTACAATGTCAGTGCTGTGGAATAGATCAGAATCCATGTTGAGTAGGAGGGAGTAGATTATTTGTTGTAAGATGGCACAGGAGTCATCACTGTACACATGTTTTCAATTATTTAGAAAGGGTAATATAATAGCTATTGGTCCAAATTTATAAATGCTTGTTTTGTGTGCCTACCTTGTGATTTGGGGTTATGTAGGATTTTCTCCTAAAACAGTGGCACACAATTCCCAAAGATGGACAGATTTTTAAGAACTATAATAGGATTAGAAATGCTATCAGCAGTAAATTGAAGACATTTAAGAGTAAGATATCAGGTGCTAGAGAGGTGTGCTTAAGATTTTGGAGTTATTTTTTGATTTGGCTAACACTAATCAATTGTAGTTCAAATGAACATGTATGGTGGTCATTGAAAATATAGTAAATTACTGTGCTTGACTGAAGGGAAATTTAGCAGTATCAATGATGTATCTGTTGAAAATGGAGGTGGTTTCACTATATGTTTTTTCAATTGGGGGGGTGAATGAATGTTTTTCCTTCTTGGCTCAATTAGCCTGTTGATAGTAGTCCAGTATTGTTTAAGATTGTTTTATATATAAGCAGTAGTAGTTGATGGAAACAGGACTGGTTGGTGTTTCTAATTAAATTTTTACTTCATTACTAAGTACATTACAGGTCTAAATTATGTTGTTTGAAGTTTTAACATTGTTTCTATGCATTATCCTGCTGTGGCATATTGAAAGTTTGATTTCTAAGGGTATCTGGGGCAGTAATATTTTTGTTAAATTGTTAAATGATTTTGTTAAAAATATTAACACTGATATCATATTGCACTATTGGTTATACAGATAAAATATGTCAAATGAGTATGGATAGTGTGGAACTCTATCCCTACCCATGTATATAATTCCCAACCTGCAACATAGAAAAGATGATTGGGGGCATACACAGTCCTCCTCACCCACTGATTGACTACACAGTAAGCAGAGATAATACTGGAATCGTTAAAACAAAATCTTCTTTTACTTTTTATGATAACAATATTCCACTCTTTACTGGATTCTGTCTTGACCCTCATTTTATGCTGGTCAATAATTTCCAATAACTCCTCTGTTAGAGCAGGAAACAAAAATATCCCTCCCCAAATAACCCAATTTATCCAATATAACTGAGTAAATTAAATACACTTTCTTCAAAAAAGTCAACTTAAAAGTTCTCTATACCTGTACAATTCCCCATTCTCACTGCATATTAATAATTTCCATTTCTCTACATTCTACACATAATACTTCAATAGCTTTCCTTGTAAAATAAAACAGATACCACCAAATTTTATTACATTCTGGTAACCTTTACATTTTTCTATTTGTAATACTAATCCTGAGGAGAATGTATTTAAATAGTAATTAAAAGGTTTACTGTATGAAAACATGTATAAAACTATACAACTAATCCTGGATTTAAATTTCTGTTTTCATTTTGTTTTTTAAATGAATAACAAGCTATTGTACAATTTCCTCTGTATAGTATATAATTCTAATATTTCAGAAAGCTACTGGAAAATTGAATTGCTGGTTACTATGGTAATATATTGATTTGACAGGCAGTTCATCTTTGAGGTATTTTACTTGTTTAAATTTTAGTCAGCATGAGCAGGTGCTTTGTGAAATATAAATGGGGAGAAACAGCTTGTGTCTTAAGTTGACTAAAAATGATAAGAAAACCATGTAAACTGGAAAGCAGGGGTACAGTGGTTTGCCTCACTCATGTTGCCTCTTGCCACCAGTACTACTAGTAGTTTTTTTCCTACCTCAACTATAATTTTGGAACAGCAATTACTGTAGGAGACCTGCACTCATTTATGTTTTATTACTCACCTTTGGATTTTTTCTATTATTAAAGCACATAGAAGCTGATAGACTTGTATTATTTACAGTGGATTCACTATTTATGTGACACTACTGTGCAGTGAAAATCAGATTTTCACTTTTCTCTACTCTTATGCATCTGTGCTGTTCATATTTTTAAGCGAGGAGAGTAAGGAGGCTGATGGCCTCACATGGAGAGTGTAGCAAGCCCCCCAACCCACAAAAAAATGCCTTTAGGTACAGTTTTCATTTATTTTGTTTATCTTAGCAAAACAAGAAAAAATGTCCTCTTTTAATAGTGATTCAGAAAATGCAGGAAAACAGACTGTTTAATGTGGGATTAATGGTGTGGTTACATTTTGAATGCATCACCAAAATGTACATTAACTAAAATAAGCAAAAACATTGTGAGTGAAATATCACAATTAATGTAAAAATGTGTCAAATAATGGAAAGGGATTTGACATAGCAGCATCAAGCTTTAACTGCATGTTCAGCTTCATGGTGTAGAGTACTAATACAGACAGTACACATTAACGTAAGAGTTGTAGGTCCTGAAAAGACTATAACACCATATTGCAGTATTTTAAATTATATCTAATGGAATTAGGCATGAACTAGGGACACATTGGATTATTTGTGCTAGAGAAATGACATATTACATTTAGACATATTACAGTTATCCAAATTTCTTTATTTATGACATTTTTATTGTATATTTAAGATGTGCATATTTTTGTAAGTATTGTTTTACATTTTACTTATTCAGTGTCACAACTTGGTGATGTATTGTAAGTGCAATTTTCGTCAAGTGCCTTAATGGCAGTATTTTTTTTTTTTGTATTCCTAAGCAAATTTCTTGTTATTGTCATTGCCGTTGTGGTCCTGGTTGTGGCTGGAAAGGGTTTCTGGATCAGTTCACTTACCCGATTAACAAAATATAAATAAATAAATACACAAATATATCAGTAAATAAATAAATAAGTAAATAAATAATACAGTGCATAAAATTAAACTGATTGGAACCATGTATGTGCTACCTGTTAAACTGAGTAAAATTAACTGATTCCTTTTTTAATAGTTGTGCTAATGGAGACCAGTAAAAGAAATAGAACAGATATATTTATGGATAACTAAAGTATGCCTGACAATATGTTTTCGAGCACAGAATCCTAATAAATGTAAGAAATGCAATCATATGAGTATGAAGGCAGGATATGTAACACATTAACATATTAATAATGCTAGACATTATAGGCTACAGTGAATATTTCTTGCTTGTCTGACAGTTCATCACTGGGTAATTGGACTCAGCTTTGCAGGTAGTGGGACACCTGCCCACATTGCAGTGTGATCATGAACTCAAGATTGCTGAAATAGTGCACAAAATGACCCTGAGTTCACAGCAGTGAGCTGGTGACATGCTAAAGAAATGTATGGTGTGCTTGGCACAGCAAAGATTACACATCAGGAGTATGTTGTTACGGAACATCATCAGTCTGTGGCTGCTACTATGGCACTCATCTATATAACATACATAGAGAAAACTTTTACACACACACACACACACACACACACACATATATATATATATATATATATATATATATATATATAGCGTCTATATTATGCTGTCGAAAACTCAAACTGTTGACAGCATAATAATCGACACGAAAATGTCGAAACCCCCGAACATTGAACACACACAAAAAAAAAACACCCAAACACAACACAAATTGCTCTATGCAGGGGGGATAAGCCCTCCTGTGCCCCCCAAACCCCCGCTACTTAAATATACCAACTCTGAGATCGCACTACATTGCAGTAAATGGAAATCTCCCCTTACAGAGATTTCCGTTTAAACGCGTGATGACTTTCGCTTTCGACATTTTAGTGCCGACAATATCAGCTTCGATATTGTCGGCCTTCGACAGGGTGAAGTAGACCCTATATATATATATATATATATATATATATATATATATATATATATATGAAAAGAGAGAGAGAGAGATAGCGATATAGATATATAGAGATAGATATGTCAGATCATGCTATTAGAGGAATGGAAATACATGAAGAGGCTGTATAAACAGAAACAATGAAAGAGCCAAATTATAATAGAAAATCTGAGAGAAATAACATGTCACATGTGATGATGAAATGGACAACTCTGAACACATCGACACACATAATTCTGAGCAAGGTAGACAGTGACGAGATGGAAAAGCAGAATTTAAAGCAGAAATAATGGTAGATTAGGAATTTAATTGGAAAAAATAAACATACTATGTTAAAAAACTTACAATATACAACAAAGAGAAGGTACTGAATTAGACATAGTAATACAGGAGCAGATGCAAAGTAGAACAGATGAGATTAATGGAAGCAGAAGCAAATACTAAATGCTAAAGGGGATTGTTGTTAGTTTCAAGGGAAGAGAAGGTACAAATACTTGTCATGGAAGTTTCTTCTTCTTCTTCTTTTTTCGGCTTTTCCCGGTTAGGGGTCGCCACAGCGGATCACCTGTCCGCTCATGATTGGCAGTGGAGTTTTACTGTGTCGAGTTGCCAGCCCAGCACCCAACCTTCCACAGAAGGCACACACATGCACGCACTCTCACCTAGGGCCAATTTAGAGTGTCCAATTCACCTACAGCATGCCTTTGGGATGTGGGAGGAAACCGGAGCACCTGGAGGAAACCCACATGACCACAGGGAGGACATGCAGACTCCGCACAGAAGGCACCCCAGCTGAGGAACAAACCAAGGACAAAAAATGAATGCATAATGTGATAGTTGACAGACAGAGATATTGCTATACTAGACAAATACACTGCAAAAGCTTAAGATTATGATTTAAGGAGCCCTATAAAAGTCTATATTCCAAGAATTTAAAGAGAAACATAAATGCATGGAAGTGGGAAGTTGTTAATAGATGGGTATTAGCAGGAGCTGTTAATAATTTGGATGAAGACATTACATTAATTAGAAGTTCAACATGCAAGCCATCAACTAAAATCATAATGGCAGGAAGACCTAGAGGCATATCAGTAGAATTTTATAAAAGGGGAGGCAAAATTACATGACTAATTAGTTTCCACATCTTTGGAATAGGCTGCCAAGTCATGTGAAGCAGAGCACCTCTATGACAGTATTCAAAAGGAACCTGGACAAGTGGATGGGGCACCATACATTCTTACTGGGGATGGCGTCCACATCCTTCCTGGACATGGACAGTCATTAATAACCACAATCCTGAGTACTGCCTAGAGTATCTATGGCATTGCAGTGGGATGAAATGGCTAGGCTTGAAATGACCTCTGGTCTGATAGCCAAGTAACCTCCTATGATCCTAATGAAGTCAAAGAAAACTAAACCATTTGAAAACATCAACTATTAAGATTTAGCAAGCCAGAAAATGGGGAAAATAGGTTCAGGAAATTATATCATTTTTCAATTTGGGCATAAAATAATGGTGAACATATTTTTCATATAGATTAGTTACTATTTTCAACATAGACAGAAAGACAATGAAAAGAAAACCAGTACCCATTTGTTAGTTTATTAATGAAACAGAAAAGCAAAACTATTGTATTTTTAATATTGTACTTTTTTATATTAAAAAATGACCTACATGGAGTGGGAATATTTATATAAAGCATTGGGAAAACAATTTAACATTTTAGAAACAGGATCCAAATAATGTATTGTTACCCCAAAACAGTTATATTGATAAATAACTGCACAACTAAGGAAATAACTAATGGAGTCTGAGTATCCTCACTGTATTCACATGTTTTTTTTTGTTAATAAACAGTGGTAGTGGCAGGAAGGGGGTCAGAAAGTTATGGTAAAATAAAATATACAGTGGGATCATTATACTTAGGCTTAAATATAGGAACAGATTTAAATGAGAATATTTACAAAATATGCAAAGAAATTAAGGCATAAATAAAGTATATATCTAAACAAGCATGTAATGTTATGATGAGTAGCAGAATTAACACAGCTCATTGATTTCACCAGTCATTATTTATATGTGGAAGCATCATTCAATTCATCAACACAATAAAAGAATAGATTTCCAAAAACAAACAAAGGATTTCATATAAGGTAGGGATGGTTCAAGGAGAGCACAAAGCAATTCAAGAGCATTAAACCAAAATGTGATAGGAACATACCTCAACTTGTGACATATGTTGCAACTTTTATTGTAGGTCAGTAAATTATGAGTAGCAATGAAGGAGAAGTATGAGAATATACAGATAATAAAATTAATAATGATGAAGGTGGTTGTGATGTCCCTGCTCTGGGTTAGTAATCAAAGAGCCTGAATCCTCACCAGAGCACACAGGGAAGACACTCAGTCATGGGGCTGGTTTTCCCTCTCTCTCTCTCTCTCTCTCTCTCTCTCTCTCTCTCTCCAGGCTCCCAGTAAGAATCTCAACTGACACAGTTGCAGAGTTGAGTCCTCAGCCAAGTGTTCCAAGCCAAGTCCTCCACCACACTCTCTGTGAAACCAGTGCTCTCTATTCCTGCTCCAAGTAACTGACACACACACTCTTGAAAATTTGGTTCACACACACACACACACACACACACACACACACACACACACACACACACACACACACACACACACGAAAATTGGCACAGATTCAGAAAAACAATAATTAACTAATCTCACTACATTTTCCTGACTGATCTCTAGTTTACTTACTAGAGAAAGGCAAGATGAAGTGGGTGACTGGTCTTCCTTCTTTGTCAAGTTTCAAAAACAGACTACCCTGAGACTTTTGTCACACCTAGTATTGAAGCATCTTTTCCATGTGGATTACAGAATTACATCATATACATCTGGTCATCTGACTCTGGTTCCCACAGTGCCCCCTTTACTAGAAGCTGAACTAGAATCTAATACATTTGTGCTACCATACACACAGATAGAGCTTTGCTGAGATGTGTTATAGCATCTGGAAGTTATAAAGTCATTTCAAAACATCCACCCTTTCATGGTCAAAATTAGTTCACCCCTAATGACAATGCAGTAGGATTCCTAGTCTTGGTTTTCACATACATTTTCTCTCTCTCTCTCTCTCACTCTCTCTGCAATCAGAACTGTAAGATACAATCTTTATGGCCTAAACCAGGTAATTTAATTTCAGACTATTTTTCAAAATTAGCTGGACTGAGATTAATCTCTTCTCTTTCAGTATCCTCTGTTACAACATATTCATTTCAACAGTTACAATACAGTCTAACATACAGGTGTATTTCATTTCTGTCCAGCAGGACCCACTGTTGGTACATTTTTAACATAAGCAGCTTTACAAATACATTTTCAACACAAACACCTGTACAAATCAATTTGATATACAAATGACATATATTTTTTTATAAAACTCATGGAGTAGCTATGCTGGCATATGTTACCCATCCAGTGCCTTAATTCTCCTGGCATAACTGGCAATATCTCACATCATCACAGTGGTAAAGAAAAGGAAGGGAAGGAGTTTTTAGAAATTGGAAATATGATCAGAAATTGTCTAAAGTTAAATAAGAAGATGTGAAGTAGAATGGTAAAACTGAGGATATATTTGAAATTATACCATGGAATAAATGGAGCAGGATTATTGAAAGAAGAAGTAAGCTAATTTATGTGGATTTAATTGAGTCAGTGAGGAAGGTGATATGAAAATTGTTTGAGAAAATGTTGGAAATTAATGAACTTAAAACTAATACAACAAAAATGGGAAGAAGTGTTGAGTAAATGTAATGAAATTGCTAAAATGTCTAATATTTGCGAACAGCAGGTAAGAATGTATCATAGGAGGTCACATTTTCTAAAATAATCTTAAAAGAGAAAAAAGGAAAGAGCATACAACTGCAGAAAATACCAAGGAAGGTTTCAAATAAATACTGTATTATTTTTAGTTTGTAGGTTTTAGGATCCATTATGAAAAGTTGAACTGAAAAACCTTGAGAATCAGAAGCCCTAAACCTAATGCCTGAAACAGAGCCAGATGATTTTTTTTCTCCAAGAAACAATCCCCCTGTACTCACTGATATGTTGGGCAAGCCCTCTCATCTACCCCCAACTTATATAAATCAATTTCAGGACCACATCAAGTCAAAGAGTCTCTCAAAAAAGGAATCACTGTTAGCACTTACTTAGAAATCACAACAGCAGCTATTTCCTATGGAAAAGGTTGTTCCTTAGTGTTTTGCACTTCAGACAACTGGCTCTCAAGGAATTTCAGCTCAACCACCTGGGTATATAACCTTTCTGAATAATGGGTATAAGACAGGAACATTTATGTTGGGGAAAGTACAGGAAATTAGTATAATGATTTTAATATATAATAGAAAATCCTGTATAGCTAGAAAATGGAAAAAATGTTTGAAGACAACAAAACAACATTAAAAACAGATATAAAATCTGATGAGACGTTATAAAAATGTATACTTTTCAAATATGATTTGATAAAGCTAAGGAGGAAATGGAAGGAGGATACAGACTGCAATAAATGCATATTGCAGTTATTGTCCAAAAATAAATATTGGTGTAATGTATATTAATATGTTGAAACATGTTAATTATATGAAAGCATGAAAATAATTAGAATCAGTAGAAAATTGTACTATAAGAGGTAAACAATACTGTATATGATGACATAATAAAAACATAATGTAAATAATGTACATATTATGTTTTAATATTAATATGCTTAGCAAATGAATAATGCTGTTAAATGAAATGTTGATTAAATTTCCTTCTTTTGTCGCATAAAAAAGAATATAAATTGGGGGGCATGACCTGCCCTTCAAGATGGTGGCAGCACATTCCAGTAGTTCTCTTGTCAGAACTCAGTTCTTTGGAAAAATTGTGAAATTCTTTTATAGATTAGTATATTTTCTACTATGGAAAAGGAGGATGGAGAAGAGGAGGACTTAAGCATTTTCATGGAATATTATAGCAATAACCCATGCCTGGGTGTGGGTAATGCTGGATTTACCCATGGTTGGTGTGGTTTGGTCAAGAGGGCAAAGCTTGAGTGGCCAAACAAAGCCAACTGTGAGTAAATCCATCATTACCCACACCTAGAAGTGGGTTATTGCTATTATACAATGACATTATTTAAGAAAAAAAATAATTGCTTTTCTTAAATAATGGCATTGTATGATGCCTCC
Organism: Protopterus annectens; assembly: GCF_019279795.1. Lineage (NCBI taxonomy): Eukaryota > Metazoa > Chordata > Ceratodontiformes > Protopteridae > Protopterus > Protopterus annectens. The sequence continues at coordinate 969,256,986 of NC_056735.1, forward strand.
TTGCTGCCCTTCCGCAGCTGTCTGGGTATTCTGCGGCAGTTCTGATGTACTGCGCATGTGTATATTTATGCAGTACATAAGAGCTGTGGGCAAAAGCAATGAAGAAATCAAGATCTCCGTTGCTTTTTACAGCCTGTCTCGCTATGTTAAACGAGTTTAACATAGCGAGACAGCTTTAAAAAAGCAAAGGAGAAAGCAAGATCTCCGTTGCTTTTTAAAGTGTTTTGCTATGTTAAATGGGTTTAACATAGCGAGACAACTTTAAAAAAAGCAACGGAGATGCTCCGCTGCTTTTTTAAAAGCTGTCTCGCCATGTTAAACTCATTTAACATGGCGAGACAGGTTGTAACAAGCAACGGAGATCTTGCGTTCTCTGTTGCTGTAAAAAAAAAAAAAGAGTTATACTAATGGAAAAAGTCCAGGCAACTGGACCTTTTTCCATTACTATAACTCTGATTTACAACGTGCCTGCTGACCAATCAGTGTGCACGTTTTGGAAAATTAATGGGGGGGGGTTGTTGTATAATCTCTGTTTAATAACATCTATATTACATAATCAAACTTTTAAAAGTTCAAACGTCATATGGTCGACACCATATGATCAAACATTTAAAAGTTCAAAAATGGAATAAAAAACATTAAACCAAAGAAAAAAACTACCTGCACCCCCAACATGGGGGGCTGTGCCCCTCACACCCCCACTCTTTAAATATAGCAACTCTGAGATTGCACTACAGTGCAGAAAGGGAAATCTTCCCATTCCGCACTGTGCAGAGATCTCCGTTGAAACGTTTGAACTTTTAAAATTTCAATCATATAGTGTTGAGCATATGATGTTCGAACTTTTAAAAGTTTGACAACGTGATATAGACCCGTTTAATAAGCTTATTATCCTTTTTAGAAAGCTGTTACCCAAGAAAAGAGATGTGATTGTGTAAAGAAATCTTCAGTCAACCAATAACATCAAATAATGAGCTAAACTCTGAGTTTATGCAGCTTAAAAAAATGGGAATCTTGAAGGAGCAACCTAAAAAATGAGAAAAAGAAAATGACAAATTTCATGACAAAAGTATTAAAGTGAATGATAAAATAGAAATTTCTGTGAATAGAGTAAGAAAGGAGAAAATAAGAGTCTATGTATACTTGAAGAAGAAACAATAAAGAAGTTTCACTGAAAAATCATTTTGAGTATATACGTAGGTAAACAGGAATAAGATGAAACAAACTTACAATCAAACTGATGATTTATCCAAATGGAAATAGCAGGAAAGGCAACAACTTTATCCATATATTACTAAATTAAATGAATATGTAATATTACTTTCTTCTGATAGATCATAAGTTTTCTGTAATGACATTGTAAATGGTAAAAAAAATTATAAGAAACTGCCATCAAAGTACTAATTTTTAATACAATGAAGGTTACATGCAAGAAACTGAAATTACTGAAACAGAATGGGAATAAGAAAATCATATAGAAAAAAACTGAGGTTACTGAAGCAGAATTAGAATAAAAAAATCATATATAAAACTCAGATTCTCCCATGGGCTGGTTGGAAAGGAATAAAACATGAATATAAACTAATTTATGATGTAAAAATGACTTTTTGTTGCAAAGAGCCTATCCTGAGGTCATTAATGGAGAAGTGATGATTGCCAAATTCAAAAGAAAGCCTGGAGAGATAGTATAGTAGAGATATGGCTTCAGAAAACAGCTAAAGTCAATCTTTGGACTTCAGTAGAAATCAGAAGACTCATGATTTTGCTGAGTATTTTTTAATAACAGATGCCTTGTCAAAATTTGATACTACTAATAAAGTGAAAAGGAAAAGAAATGGCAGTATACTACAGAACAAAGACTACAAATACTCAGGAATTACTTGATATAACTTGTTTTATACAAATATTTTTCAATTCATAGATGCCTGAAATTTATACTTGCAATTGCTTTGTGGAATAATATAGCGATTATTTTTTTTCTCAAAACAAATATACCACTCTAGATTAATCTAGTCTTTGGTCCTTTAAATAATGGGGGAGAATGTTTAAGCATTTAAATTTTAATTCCTTGTGCAATTTAATAAGAGGTTTACTCTTGATTAATTTGTTTTACATTCTGTTATAAATTATTCATTATCTAATCATTAGGCAATTCTTATGACTACTTCAACTGAAAATGTCTTGCAAATGACTATTTTAAGATTATTTATAAAACAACTCCAGAGTTTAATAACTTATTTGTTTGTAATTCGTGAAATATCACAAAATACTTATTAGTATTCTAAACCATATAGTAACTTAAGACATTTTCTGAAATTTTAAGTTCATACGAGTCAAACATAGAGCTGGAAGCTATGGTAGTTACAGCTGTGTAAACCTGAAAGGAAAAGCTAGTGTTATGTACGTATAATACCATACAACCTCCCAAGGAACTGGGGAGCTTAGAAATGAGTTGGTATTACTTTATATCATTTTATTTTAATGAAGTGTTATGTTTTAAGCGCTTTATTGTTCATAAAATGTCACATCATTTTATTTTAGCATTAGCATTATGTGTTAAGTTACAATTAATAGTGCATTGCAAACAAAAGTATTTATTTATAAAGAAATGGGCTGGGATTCAAAACTTTTTCCCTGTGTTTTTGTAAACTGCTGCATCTAAAATGGATACTTTACAGGAACCTGGGAAATGTGTGTAAGAGACATACCTCATTATCAGCAAATTTGCATGTCTTTGAATTGCATGGTATCAACATTAGTGCTAATCATTCCTTTCCTAGAGTAATCCACAATGGCTTCATATTGGCATGCGCGCATCTGTCATTCACTCTCCCACATATATGAACACATTCAAACACATATACACACATGGGCACATCTGACAACTGTCCACAAATTTTCCTCTTATACTTGCAATGATTGCAGTTAGTCAACAATAGGAGACATTAAAATTGCATACTTCTTACTGTTCAGAAAATGCTTCACAATGCAAAACCTGTTGCTTTATTAAATTTTTAAATGACAGAGTAGTATTTAAAAAGTGTCTGTGGTATCTTGTGCCCCCCCCCCCACATGCCGCTGGCTTTGCTAGTTAGTCTTATGTGAGTTGGCAGATATGGCCACCACTTCCCCACATAAATGTGCGCATGCACACACACACACACACACACACACACACACACACACACACACACACACACACACACACACACACACACACACACACACACACACAAAATGTTCATAACCTCCCCACATACACTCACAGTCTACCACAAATAAAGGAACTCACCAGGCATGAGACACCCTTTCCTACTTGCACTCACAGACACACTCACTCACCCATACACACACACACTTACTCTTCCTATCCCCTAACTAACTCCCCCACTTTAGGCAGAAACACACACACACACGCACACACACACACACACACACACACACACACACACACACATACACACACACACACGCACACACACACAGATGCGCACACACACACACACACACACACACACACACACACACACACACACACACACACACACACACACACACACTCATCTGAGACCAATTATACCTATACACCCCCTTCACTACCCTCTCTGTAGACTTACCTGAGCTTACCTTTTACATGGTCTCCACCATAAATTACAATAGGAGAGTGCAGCATTTTGGCTTTGTTCATTAGTATGGATGTTTATGCTAATTTACCCAGTACAGCAATTCTCTGAATTACTTAATAACTACTATATGTGGTGGCATTTCTGGAGAAAGCAGTCTGCTCCTCACAAATGCCTCACTAGCATAACCATGGAGACAACTGACCATGGTGATTCTACCAACCATGTTGAAACACTACTGTGGGCCTGTTTTTGAGTTGGAAGAGGTTACCACCAGCAATTTTTCTGCCCATGTTAAGGCTGGCAGTAGATCTTTCTAAATTCTAGCCATGGTGTACAATTCTTGTATTATTTAGTAAATGTAACATTTCCTACATTGATAGAAGATTCTTAATTTTTATTTATTTTTTGTTAGAAAACCTTTTCTTGCATTACTTGTTCCATATGATACTGAATGCATAAACATTACTACAGATGCAATTTACTACTAATTTTATGAAGTATAGAGAGATCTGTTGCTCTTTTATAAATATTATAGTATAAAGAGGTACGTTGCAGCTTTTTGCTTATAATGGGTACACCTTGTTCTGCTTGGAGTGTTAACCTTATAAAATTATCAAGGGGTAAACTGCAACTTTACACTAATTTTTTTATATTATTTAGCATGTTGACATGATAGCAAACTCTTTTGGCATAATTCAGAAATGAATAGTGCAATGTAGTAGACAAAATTGCATAGTGAGTGGTGGCACACAGTGCAGGGCCAATTCAGGGATACAGCTAGCACCATTGTACAGCATGTCAAAATTGCCAGGTCAGTGTTTTTTGCAAATGACCACATAATGAAAAGGAAATGAGCAACATTACAGTAATTAACCTATTTGCAAAAGGAAATGAGAATAAACAAGATGCAATGATTAAATGCATACAATTTGCATGATGAGACACTCTATCTGATGGCACTGAGGAATAAGCCCTGATTGTGACTCAGATGGCTTGTGTTTGATTTGCAGACACAGGAGGAAATGGGGAGAAGGAACAGGAGTGAATGGCATACAATTCACTCATCATGGGGGAGGGGCATGGGAGGTGGATTAACTTGCTCCTTATGTGACAACCATTTGGAGCTCTTGGTAGTGCAGCCCAAGAAGACTATGCCAAAGGGATATGCTGTCCTGGTCAAGGGGCAGTAATGCAGGGAAGTATCCATGTTCCACCTTCAAAAGACTGGCAGTGCTAGCATCTTTAAATGTTGCAGAAGGGCATTAGGAGCTCCTGGAGGCAGGTGGAGATGCTGAAATCTGTCTGAATGATGGCCTCTTGATGAGCTCATGCCTCAGTGGGGGAACTAATGGACCAGTGATGGGTCTCACCCCTGTAAGTAATTAATGGGTTACATAGATTGTGGAAGCTGATTGCTGGCTGGAAGGCAAGTTAAAAAAATTGCACAAGTTGCATCTGTTAGTGAGCTGGTTCATCACCATTTCTAGGTGAACAGAAAAAGTTACTCCACTGAGATGCTAGAAGTAGCAGCCACATTAACTATAGAGTACATGTTATGGGCCAGTCTTGCAGCCAGTGTCTGTGATGATGTGAGTCATCACTCTCCATGTCATGGATGGAGCCTAGCATGACTGGCATACCATCAGCTCTACAATAGGGACTTAATGCAATACCATTGTGTGGACAGACACACTGTACTGGAACTGTTACACATGTGCTGTCCTTACCTGATTTTCCATGGGTTGTGGGGAATAACAATCCTGTGAACAAAGTATGAGTACCATTAACTATCCTTTTTACAGGTACCTTCCATCATCATGAAGGGGACACAATAAGCATATCACAGGCATCTGCCTCATGAATACTGTATTAATTCCTTGATGTTATGCTGCAGCATGTGGAGGAGCATATGTGTTCCTCATGGACTGCAGAGGAGAGAAACATCATTTGCAGGCATCCCATGAAATATTCTATTACCTGAAGTTCTACTGACTGCTGGCTGCACCTGCATCACCATTAACACTCCATCTAGTCCACATAGATACCAGTATATCAACTAGAATGGTTTCCACTCCATCAACTGCCAGATGGTGTGCAGTGCACAGGGTACGATACAGAATGTGTCTATGCAACATCCAGGCAGCTTTTATGACTATCTCATCTGGCACACATCATAAGAGTGATTTGAGGGGTGTGACTTCTCACAGTGGTGTATTATTGGTGATGCTGGATATGCCATAGCACCATGGCTCATGACAACAATATTCAACATACAGAACATGAGTTTGGATAGCTGAAGGCCTTTCACAGCTGCCTAGTTTCCCTCAGTGGTTCACTGTAATTTGCTAATGAATCCTGCTGCAAGATATCATATGCTGCCTGTGTAATTCTATGCAATATGGTAATATGTAGACAGCTAGAGCAGGGGACTGTCATCAGAGGACTGTACAGACCAGAGCCAGTGGCAAAGCAGGTGTTGGATGAATAGCTGGGGAGGAACTAACTGCAGTGGAAGAGAGTACAAGGCAATGGCAAGTGCAATATGCTGCAACACTGACAATGAGATGCTGTCTGGTTCGCAGTTATGAGCCAGATTAGACATGACAAACATTACAACTGATGCATTCAATAGGACACACAGGCTATACTGTACAGGGCAATGACAGGCCATGCTGTGCATCAGACGTAAATTATCCATGTCATACAGCTGAGAGGGCAGGGCACAGCCGTCATCATATGTATAGGTGAGAAGGTGCACAATGAAAAGGAATAACAATGGACACAATGGTGGAAGATGGAATAGGGATGTAGTAGGGAGTGAGCAGTATGTTTGAGTAATGGGGAGGTGGATGTGGTGTGCAGGGAGAGGGTGGATCATCTTGAGTAGTGTAGGTGTGCAGGTGATGTAGGTACTTGCTCAGTATGGGTTACATGGAACACAGCTTCTCCACATGTGGTTGTACTGTGTATGTGTGGCTATGACAGGTGTTGTGGAACCTCAGGTGAGAATGACTTACAAGTTGAATATCTCCTTCCACTAATGCATCCCCTCAAAAGAATGTCACAGACACCAATACTCACCAGCAAGGACAAAGCTGAGACTGAAATTGCCTATCCATTCCATGTGGAAGACTGCTACATAGCTCAGATCTGTGCAGATGGCCATGTCATGTTGGATCAGGCTCACCACTGAATGGTAGTGTGAAGGAGGTATCAGTATGTGATGCTGACATACTTGATCTGTGGGGGTGTCCCCACAGTGGAGTTAGATGAGCTGTAGCCACAGGAAAGCTATCAGCCCTGGTGTATGCAGGAAGACAGCCCTATGGAGTTGTGGAAGCAGGCAAGTGCCTCTTTAGGATACCAGCCAATTGAGTCATTTAGTGCATGCCCTCATACAGGCAGTGCAGTACACCCATCATCTCTGTCATGGTAGAGTTGATATCTGTCAGGGAGGGTAAAACTGTCCACTGCTAGCACATGGCTATGAGATGAAGATGATCCTTATGTAGAAGTACCAGGAATGACCTGTCATTTCATGGGAGTCTAATTAGGTGGAGGCAGGTTCTACAGGTGATAGAGAGGTGTCACTGGATGTGGGTGGAATTGTGCTCACAATAGCTATAATTGCTGACAGTGGTACTGTGCCCTTAGACTGTGCTAGTGTTAAACCATCATCAATGACAGTCTCTAATGCAGCACTGACATCAGGCAAGCCCTGTACCACAGTAGAGGACCCCATTACTGTAGCACTTGTAAAAGCAAATAAACACTGATATTTAACACTGCTAATATGAGACTATTTTGCAACAACATTACAGATACCAGTATATGTCAGAATGTACACAACTATACCCTGTATTGTATACCTTTATTCCTGCATCCTAGATGGACATGTAGAGGACATATGGCTCTGTTGAGACTCCTTTAACACATGGTACTGTTTTTTTAGAACAATGTGTTACTAACACAGGGAAATATCAACCTGCTGTATCTCCAATTGAGACAAAGGATGGGGCATCCAGTTTAACTGTCGTACCCAGGCCTCTGCCAGGATTGACAGTCCTCTCATTATCCCCATACAGAGAAACCAGGAACTCCTCCATACTGGTGAGGATGGCCTGTGATGGTGACCTCCAGTCATGGCTATTCTCTCCTAAGCATGCTCATTTGTGTGGAGATATGGAACCATATCCAGGACCTTGTGACACGCATCTTGGACTGATCTATTGTGGCTTTGATTGCATTAACATCCACAATCAGTTCACACTGTGCATGTTCCTAGAAGGTCCAGTCAATCTTGTCTGTGCTCAAAATCTTACATCTGTACTTATGAAGAGCCTGCAGCAGCAGATCAGTCTTGCATTGGATGAATTTATTTATTTTTATTTATTTGACATTTGGTAACCAGGAAGTCCGACTGGGCAGAGGTTACCCATTTTCTGCAGAGGCCCGAGGAGAAAAACTCCTCAAATAAACATAAACAGCAGCAACATAACAAAATACAAACAAGGATAAGTTGACATTTCAGGGAAAAGTACATAAATTCATATAGTATATTGAAGATAAAAACTTAGTATTTAAGTAACAAAAATATTTTTTAGGTTGGGGATACTTGACAGAAATAGTTGAAGAACTAAGATAGTAGTTGACAGGAAGGGGTATAAGGTTGAAAGAAAGGTTTTGGAGTGGTTGAGGTATACGTTGAGGTATAGGAGATATACACTAGGAAGGAGAAGCACACAAGCTGCTGGAGGAGCCTTTACTCCTTTGATGCCATGCGTGTACCTGTAAATGTGGATATACATCTTTGACGACCCACCACTGAACCAATAATCGGGGATCCTCAACCCTCACCACTGGCACCAATGGGGGACGTACATTGAGAGGATGACAAGGTACACACACAGTATTACTAGATGCAACTCTCTGCATGAAGTGCAATTTCCCCCTAAGAGCAGACAGAGACCACAGTCAGTCAGGGCTGGTTTCTCCCTCTTTCTCCAGATCCCCAATATGACTCCCCACTTGCACAGCTATACCATTGTGATCTCAACTGATTGGCCAAGCCAAGACCTCCAGCATCCTCTCTGTCCAACCAGTGCTTTGTGTCCCTGCCCAAGTAGCTGACACACACACTCTTTGAGGTTTGATTTATACACATACACACCTGGGAAAGGCTGGCACAGGTTTACTAGCTATGCCCCCTTTTGCCCAGACTATAAGATAGTTATCACTGCCACCAGCTAGCTCCTTATCAGCTACTTTAAGGCCCTTAGCAAAGGGTGTCCAATCTTACTGTGTAATTTTACTATTAATACAAATGGTAGTTGGACCAAGAGCAAGGCTATTAGGAGTGGCCCACAGTGTCATCAAATAAATAAGCAAGTAGTCTCAGAATTTAAATATCTCTAGACAGATCAGCCACAATAAAACATTTATAGGTTCATAGGTAGGTACTAGGCTATTGGCCCAAGGGCCTACGTAAGCCTAGCCAACAAGGTTCCCTGGCTTATACCACCCAAGAAAGTTATTTTCCTGTGCCAATGTCGAGCAGAGACACAGAAGTGATCCCTGGGGTGTATTTCCTATTTTTAAATATATTTATTAATAAATAATAAAAGAACAAGACAATACTAAATATATATGTACAGTAACATCAGAGTTCAAAATCACAGAAAATATTTAAAACAGCATTGCAGGACAGTCTAAAATAAATGAAGAAAAGTATCTAAACTAAGCTTTGCTATATTTTCCTGACTATATCTCAGAGAGTTACTATTCCTAGAAACTTACTTACAGGGCAAGGTAAATGTGGTGAATGGATCTTCTCTAGTTGTTGTTGTCAGGTCAAAGACAATACAGATTGCTGTGTCTCTCTCAGAGACCTCTCAAATTAATATCTCAAATTATTGCTGGGACAGCTTGCAGAATGACATCTTTTCTTGTCATCTGACTCTATCCCAGGTAACCTCCCCCTTCCACACACACTGCTGGAATCTAGCAGTATTTAGCACCCACCTGTGAAAATACATAGATAAGGGCTTTTCCTCAGATCTTAGGCAGATGGTGGAAGTCATAAAATAATTGCATCCCTTCACATTTCAAAACTAGTAATTATTTCACCTTAAATACATTAGATAAAGCTCCCTAGTATAGACATTGTGTCTGTTGCTGCACTGAAACTGAAAGGTAACATCTTTTTATGGTCTAGCCATAAAGTAATTTAATTTCAGTTATTTTTCTGAAGTTTTGCTGGACTGAAGTTAACCTCCTGTATTCCAGTTTCCACTGTTAAAATATATATATACATTTAAACAGTTACAATAGTGCATACACATTTCTTTTGTATTCCAGTAAGACATGCTGTGGTAACATTTTAACAACTTTATAAAATATCTTTTCAACACACATGTCTGTACAAACCTAGTTTGATATATACATTACACACAGTTCTAATATATTTGTAACACAAGCATCTTATATGAATCATGTTGATATTCACAAATGGCATCTAATTATTTATAAAATTCCAGATAGCTGGGCTGGCATTATGTCCCTTTATATTACAGTGTATATGTTCAGTGAGCAAACACAAAATACCTGCAGCACTATCTGTACTGGATAAGCACGCATACAGCAGGAACAGACATAAAATATGCCATGCCTACCATACCAGAGTATAATAGGCCATTTTCCCATAGCAGACCAGCAGATGAACATGGGGTTGGCCTGTGCTGTGATATGCAGATAGTTTTCAGCTTGTGCTGACCTATTCCCAATAGGGTACCAGAGCAACAGATGATGTATGCCCCCATAATCTCACCCACAAATTGTACTGGTAATCCGGTATGCCTCAGTCACCCCACTCCATTCACTGGGTACCACATGTGGTCATCTAATGCAAAGTTTGTGTATTTCGGCAAATGATTTATTAATTAACAATGTTACAGACAATATAAACATTAGTAGGGAAGCAGACAAGGGTCTCCATAGTCGCTTGTATTATTTATAGTAGTAATTGAAGAGTGTTTGTAAAAGTTAATGAAAGAAGTAATGATACCTTTTTAAGAAGCAAAAGGGAGATCCTAGTTTAGGTTATTTTATGATGATTGTACACTGATGATGAAAAATGCACATGAAGTCCTACTTAGAATGTTAACGGTATTCCAGTGATTTTGGTGACGAATTCCTGGTATTATTAAAAGTAATTTACAAACACCATAAATTATTTTATCAATCAATAACGAAGTGATAGACAATATAAGCATTAGTACAGGTATTAGACAAGGTAACCCATTGTAACCTACATTATTTACAGCAGTAATCAAAGGGCTTGCATTATAAACAATGGAAGCAGTAGTGATACATTTCAAAATGGAAAAAGAAGATCCTGGATTAGATTGTTTGTTGATGATTGTATACTGATGGCAAAAAATGTAGATGAAGTTCTTGTAAGAATGTTAAAGGTATTTCAGCATTTTGAAGAGTGCTTAGGAATTAAACTGCCACAAAGAAATGATAGTTACTAGAATAGAAAAATGAAGAGGTTTTGGTAACTGTGGTGAGTTACAAGAAAAATTTGACCCATTTTATTTGTCTAATAAGAGGAAATAATCTTAAATATTTCACTTGCAAAAATATTCTGAAAACCTAAGAAAAAATAATGGATATTGTTGTAAGACAAATGCTTAAAACCAATACTTTAGAATGGGGAAGGCATGTAGTTACACCAGTTATTTTCCATATGATAAGGCATTCACCCACACCATGATTGTAATGGAATATTTAGAATACAGAATGAGATTAGGGAATTTGAGAAAATTCTAACAGAGCAAGAATAGCTCACAATAGTATAAGTATCTTAAAACAATGGTGGAATGGGGATGCCCAATATATATAACTGCTTTTACTTTGGTGCAATGGGTATACTTAAATAAATAAGATCCTCCCTGACTTGGAATATATCAGATGGGACAAGAATGAGAAAAAAACACAATGAATCTACAGAGTTCATTTGGTGGTCATGGTTTTTGGATTGGAAAGATTATTTAAAGAAAAGAAATGTGAAGTAAGGAGTAAATACACAAAGTAAAAATGAATGTTGCACCTTGGAAAAAATGGAAACATTTTGTAAAAATACATGAGTAATAAATTATGCTAGCTGACTGAATAGAAATGTTACTGGTATTGGGTATGAATTATTTGAAGAATAGCAATGAAAAGAAAATATTAGCATGAGAATTATACACTAGAGATCAACAGATGAGATTATAATATAGGCAGTTTTTAACCCCTTTAAGAATGTTGAAGGAAAAAAAAAGTATAGATACAAAATGCTGGACACAGAGGTTTCCTAATGTTGGTAACATACCCATGACCTTGGACAGTATTCATGTAAAATGGGTAGTAGTGGAGAACACTGGAACCTCACTTAATTGCAGATCGAGAATACTGGGTGACGTGCTTAGGCAAGGTACAGTGACTCTTAGCAACAGCAGCCATCTTAAATTGGACACTACAGCATGATTTGCAAAACGGACCATACAGGATATCTAAGAGAAGTAACATGTGATCTTTTTAATGAACAGCAACACAAAAACCTTCAACTTGTCTGATTATTGACAACCATCTCCCTAAACAACAGTACCATTTTCCTAGAAAATACAACTTGTGCTGAGTAAAGCAAAGAATGGCAGGAGTTGTACATCATGGTGACAAATTACTGTGCTTGACCGAGACATAATTTTTCAAATACAATAACAAAGCAGGTTGCTTACTGCCAGTGAACTGATGATGTATACTTCTGGAAAGAATCAAGTCCTGGTGTTAATTTATGTCCCATCACACCCCAAAACTGTAAAATAAATAAATAAAACAAACTAAACTCAAACACTTTTTTTGATGTATGTAATTCAGTCTTACTGGTGATTGGAGAACGAATGATCAGGGAATACAATATTTTTAGACATTTTTCTGATTACTATAACAGTTGATCTACATGTTTTGCATCAACATGAATTGTTAAAGCATAACAGATAAAAATGAGGGTCAGTACTTTCTTTTCATCAGTAATGAGACTTTCCTTTTACTACTCATGAGATCTCAAGGTTAAGTTGCAATTAGGAAAAACCCTTAATATTTTCATGCACTCCATTTTATATGTGTGTGTGTGTGCGTGTGTGTGTGCGTGCGTGTGTGTGTGTGTGTGTGTGTGTATATATATATATATATATATATATATATTCTCTTTTTATTCATAATAAATGCATATTTGTTTGTGTCACTAACTTCTCAGTCAGTTGCTCCTGTTTTCATACTTTTGATTCTAAGAGGCCAATGTGACATTATATAGCTACATTTATGATGAGCGAATGAATGCATATTATTTGAATGACAGAAAAGGAAGGCACATATATCTTTAATACCATCACAAATTATTATTATTAAAAGTGGACTGTTCTTTAGTAAAAGTAGTTAAAGCAACCTGGCAACATCTGTCATTTGTTTAAAATATCAGGCTGCGTTGTGTTCTTAGTATTTCAAGCAAGAAATCATAGTTAATGCCACAGTTTTCAAAATGATTATTGACTTGTACTCAGTACACAGCTTGCTATATGAAGGTCAATATCTAAAGCTGGCATTGTTTCAAATCTACATTTTTTTTCTTTCTTTCTTTCTTTTTTTGTGCAAATATGCATAGATAGCGTGACATGTAAATATCCAAATGAGCTTGTGAAGTACAGTTACTCTGAATATCTTCACAGCAAATTGAGCTTTTTGAATGATCATCATGCTTTAACTTAAATGCACATCCTTCTTATAACCCATTTATTTTCTATCTACTACTTCTATAGTCCGATTACCTGGTTTTCTAAATACCTAGATGGACCACCAAGCCACAACAACAGTAGATGCTTCTAGCAACAAAACAGCTTTCTGTATAAATGATCTCAGCTGAAGCACAGTAGTAATAATAAGCCAAGAAAATCAATCTAGAGACAAGAATGTAGAAAAAATGATGACTGAAAAAGGTTCTTCCTAATAAGGCTAATTTACTATATTTTAAAGATAGTCTCTAGCCTATCCATGCACACAACTACGAACCTTTTAGAAAACATCCACTTCATCTGAAGTAGAGCCATTCCCATCCCAGGTGCCATGTCCTTGTACTAGCATTCTCATGAAGTAAATTTTCAACAAAGGATTTTTGGAGAAATTTGTAATATGGAGTTTGGTTGTTCATTAACAACTTTAGGAAAATGTTCCTCAGTTGTTGCCATATTTGATTCAGAAAGTCTGCAAAGTAAATCAGTCTTTAAAGAAAATCTTCTGTCACAGTTGTGCATTTAGCATTAATAAATGCCAAATTGACTTTTGTTTGAAAACGAATCCTGCAGTTGATGAACAAAACTTGGCTTGAGCACACAAAAAAGACTCACATGTTGCTTCTCACAGAACAGCTTTATAAATCTTGAAGACTAACTGGTTCAGGGCAAAGTGAATGTGGACTTACAATGAGGTCTTAGCAACCAGGAAATTTTAATATGCTATTAAACCTCAGAAATAACACATGAATTCACTTTTCTAGAATCCTGATTGGTGAGTCATCTTGGTGAGGCTGTTGGTGATTAATTATTGTTCAATAGCTCCCAATGTAGTTACACAATAAAAAAAATATCAAAATAATTTTGAAAATCACATTGTTGAACTTTTCAGTTGGATGCTCTGCTGCGAATTATATGTCATATTAGTGTCTGTAGCATTAAAATTCTTAATTATAGAATCTTCACTACCAATATTTAAAGTTTCTTTAAAAAAAGACATTTAGCAGAGCTGGCATTCAAATGAATGCTATATTCAACTCAACTATCCCAGTATTAAAATAGTTAGTACACAGATGAGGGCAATGTGACACTTACAATCTCTTGCCTGTGATTGCTTAGAACAATAGGGACAAAGGGAGTCTAGTCAGTTCTCTAGACTGTAACAGTTCATTGCAGACATTCATCACTTTAGACTGTACTCAACACTTCTTGAAGAACAAAAGGAACATTTTCCATGTCTTTTCTTCATATACTTGTTATTTGCAATAGCATAGACAACTATAGCATAGATCCATACATCTATATTAAGCCAAAAATTCAGAAAAGTGGGCACATTCTACATGTACACTGTAATATTATAAAACATATATAAATATAAAAATACAACAGATCCAAAAAGAGGAATACTTTTTAGATATGTATGCCTGTCTGTTTGCATCTACACAGACAGACAGACAGACACACACACACACACACACACACACACACACACACACACACACACTTACAAATACATCACCACTTCTTATACAAATGTGTTTACATAAAAAGGTATTCATATGCAACATGCCTGGTATGAGCTTTTAAGAAACTATTGCTCTGTCACATTGAAATGAATCCTTTGAGATATGCCCTTAAGAGAGTTGGCGATCTTTGTTATACATCGATGTAATACAAAAGGAATACAATTCACACCCGTAATCTTTATTCTTTGTGCCAGTGCACCTGGACAATGAACAATCTTAGAATATGGCACTGAGATGCAACCGCTCAAAGAACAACTTCATAGTACTGAATAGTTAACTTAAACCTTTCTGACCAGACTAAACATAAATATGACAGGCTTTGTCTTTGATAATGTAAACTGTGAATTTACTTTGTACATCTTCAGTCAATGAAAACACCTTTCAAGACATCATTTATTTGAAAATATTAAGAAAACATTTAATTTCACCAGAGAATACAATTTAATTTCATTATTCACATTTTATATAAAACTGAACATGGTATTAGTATTATGACATAAATCACACATTTTATTTTACACCCTTAGCAAGTATTAAAATAAAGTATTGTGTGTACCACTTGTTAATATGTTGACAGGTTAAGCAATGTGAAATGCTTTGTGCTTCTGTACTGATCCAGTTCAGCACACTGGCTGTGCTGCTACCAGTAATCACACCTCTCATCCCAATCGCCATTGCAGGAACTACCTGAACTGCTGCGTGGGACTACATACATTACTCACTACAGGTTTTCTTTCTTACTGCTGCATAGGACTACACCCATCACTCCCTAACGTTTTTCTTTCTTACTGCTGCAAATGACTGTGGTGGTGGTGCTGCGTTAATGTTGTCGCCTCACAGTTTGACATGGCCCATTCGATTTTCAGTTAGAGCGTCTTCTGTGTGTGGCAACATGCGTGAATGGGCGTTCCTTCATTGAAGGTTGTGCATTAAGCCCGGCAAGCCAGCACATAAAAATCTACTGCCAATCATTAGCGGACCGGAGTTCCGCTGTGGCGACCCCTAACCGGGAAAAGCTGAAAGACACAAAACTGCTGCAAATGACTACACCTATCATTCACTACAGGTTTTCTTTCTTACTACTGCAAAGACTACACCTATCACTCACTACAGTATTTCTTTCTTCCCTTATACTGATTCAAAATAAAAACATAGACGTTTTATGCTTTATTGGAAGTTATATATTGCATGGTGAATTTATAAAGGCATTATTTGACTGTTTTCTCATAATTCTTAACCCTCCATCTCCAAAATGTGGAATGTGACCTACAAATGTGCAACAAATGGGAAAAAAATGGAACATTTAATAATGACTTCATCTAGGAATCTCATAGCATGATTATTTACTATTCCACTCTTCCTACTTAAGATAAATTAATACAATCTGATATTGTTGAATATTATATATCATGGATATCTATAAAAAATGTTTAAAATAAGTGTGCAACAGATTTCAGTGTAGGGCAGTATGGAACATTGATTTATTAGGACTCAGTGTGAGAATTGTCCTCTTATCAAGTATAGTTGAGTGGTATGGGTCTAGTCATTTGTGATATTTCTGACGACCCATCATTGGACCAGTAATCAAGGAGCCACAATCATCACCACTGGCACCAGTGGGGGATGTACACTGAGAGGATACCAAGTACACAAACAGTATTTCCAGATGCAGCTCTCTGCATCAAGTGCAATTTCTCTTAAGAGCACACAGAGACCATAACCACTTTGGTGCTGGTTTCTCCCTCTTCCGCCAGATCCCCAGTGAAACTCCCCACTGGACAACTATAGAGTTGAGTCCTTAACAAGGATTCCAAGACAAGTCCTACAATACTCTCTCTTTGTCCCACCAGTGATTTGTGTCCCTGCCCAAGTAGCTGACACACACACTCTTGGAGATTTGTTGGTACTTACGTATTATCGCAACCAGATTTTCATGGTAATAGCGGTTACTTCCCAATCCTTGAATCTGTTCATGAATGCTGTAAAAATGTAATATAATGTGTTTTCTTTACCACAGCCATTGGTTTTGGTCAGTGTTAGAAATGACAAGGTGAAAAAGTACTGTAGTTTCTTTATGCACTTTACTGTCAGCATATCCCTTATTGCAACTCAAAACAAAGTAGTACTGTTTACTTCTTCCGTGAGAAACAACCCCAGAATAAGCTGTCCAAATAATCCACCCTCCCTTTAGAAAAGCATCAGTTGCTGCAACTTTGTCATTGAAAGGGTTCTTTTCAAGCATATTTTCAACGTCAGAAATAAAAGTTTACCAAAAGCAGGATTCCTGTGTCTGTCTTTTCATTCTTAGAAGTCGTTCCTCACAGCCATGTGAATTCATGCGTGCATGTGTAATGCATGCAAAACAAGAAGAGGAATTTTTCAGTTATATGTCATCCTTAAGGTAATCCAAAGTTATTCCTTAGAAGTAACAACTTACAAAAATACTTTATATTGTTTCCTGCACTTGTTTCCTTTCTAGTATGTGAGTTTCGCAACCGTGAAAATCTGGTTGCGATAATACATAAGTACCGATTTGTTTTACACACACACACACACACACACACACACACACACACACACACCTGGGAAAGGCTGGCACAGGTTTACTAGCTATGCGTCCTTCTACCCATACTATAAGGTAGCTGCCACCAGAACCCTTTATCAGCTACTTTAAGGCCCTTAACAAAGGGCTTCCAGTTTTACTGTGTAATATTAATATTAATACAAATGGTAGTTTGACCAAGTGCAAAGCTATTAGGAGTGACTGACACAGAGTCATCAAATAAATACGCAAGTACTTTCAAAACTTTATCTCTAGACAGATCAGCCACAATGAAAGGTTTAAATATATTTAATAATAAATAAACGAACAAGAAAATACTCAGTATATATTTACAGTGACATCATGGTTCAGAATCACAGGAAATATTTAAAACAACATTGCAGGACAGTCTCAAATAAATAAAGAAAAACATCTAAACTGTGCTTCAGTATATTCCTGAGAGATTTTCCTAAGAGAATTACTATAACCTAGAAACTTACTTAGAGCAAGGCAGATGTAGTGAATGGATCTTCTAGTTGTCAGGTCAAAGACAGAATACAGAATGCTGTGCCTCTCTAAGAGACTCCTCAAATTAATATCTCAAATATTACTGCTGAGATAGCTTGCAGAATGACATCATTTCTTGTCATCTGACTTTTAATCCCCAGGCCCAAAACAACCACTGATGGCAGCTGGAAGCATTTAACATCTGCCTGTAAAAATACATAGACAGGGGCTTTTCCTCAGATCTTTGGTAGATGCTGGAAGTCATAACACAATAAAACACTTCCAATTCAATACAGAAAACTTCTCAGCACAGACATTCTGTCTCTAGCTGCCATAAAGTAATTTAATTTCAGCTATTTTTCTGAAGTTTTGCTGGACTGAAGTTAACCTCCTGTGTTCCAGTTTCCACTATTACAATATATATATTTAAATAGTTACAATAGTGCATGTACATTTCTGTTCTTTACCAGTAGATCTATCTGTAAGCCATGGTGGTGCAGCGGTAGCATTGTGGCCTCACAGCAAGAGGGTCTCCATTTGATTCTCGGCTGGAGCGCCTTCTGTGTGGAGTCTGCATGTCCTCCCCGTGGTCAAGTGGTGTTCGAAAGACATGCGTGAATGGGTGTGACTTTGTTGAAGGTTGGGCATTGGGCTGGCATCTTGGCACCATAAAAATCGACTGCCAATCATCAGTGGAACGGAGTTCCACTGTGGTGACCCCTAACCGGGAAAAACCGAAAGAAAAACAATAACAACCAGTAGCTCTATCTGTGGATACATTTTGAGCGCTTTGCAAAAACCTTTTTTAACACACGTCTGTACAAACAAGCTTGACATATGCATGACATACAGTTCTAATACATTTGTAAAACAAGCATCTTACATGAATCGTTTTGATATTCACCAATGA
Source organism: Protopterus annectens (assembly GCF_019279795.1). NCBI lineage: Eukaryota > Metazoa > Chordata > Ceratodontiformes > Protopteridae > Protopterus > Protopterus annectens. The sequence continues at coordinate 969,275,924 of NC_056735.1, forward strand.
CATATAATTATTTACAAAGTTCCAGACAGCTGTGCTGGCAGTATCTGCCTTTGTCACAACATTTATAACAAATTCTCAAATTGTGACTTTTTATGCAGTTTCATCTCACCATGTATTTCAAACCTGTTTTATATATTACAATGGATTATACCAAGAATAAGCAATAAAAGTGAATAACCATGAAAGCATTATATTCAGCATATGTAGCAATTCCATCTCTGAATTGAGATACAGCTAATTTAACAAATCAATAGTAAATCAAATGAACAAAATAATAGTAATAATGACATAACATAGCATAATAGTTATTCATTCTAAACAGATTTGTAAAAGAAATGGTGATGTATTTGTGTGTGCGTGTGTGTGAATCTCAGATTATGCAAGTGTTACTCATTCTGCAAGAACATTATTTTCTCATGTATAGCAATGTATGCATGTGCACGCACAGGTGCATTACCAGATGTAAACAGACAGATGCACATTTCTCTCTGGCCCACTCTCTCTCTCTCTCTATATATATATATATATATACATATATATATATATATATATATATATATATATTTTTTTTTTTTTCTGCCAGTGCCTGTTGTGTGTGTGTGTCTATTTGCACTTGTTTGGCTGTTTTGCCATTATTCAGTCATACACATTCAGTCAAAATAATTTACAGTGAACCCTTACATAATCATTAAGAAGTTTGAACTACTAACATAGGAACTGCTTTCTAGGTTTTAAGTTATTCATAATACTAAAGAAACACCTGCTTTTGGAACTACCTATTTTAAAAGCAAAGACATAGAAAAAAAACTTTGGAAAATCTAATGACATTAGGGTATGACCCCCCCCCCCCCCCCTCAATATATAATAAAAGTCACCGATAGCAATTAGAATGGGATACAGCTTTTACTAATAGGTAACTATTCATGGAAAGCACAAGTTTGCTAAGGCCAAGATTGCCAAAGTGCACCAGAGCTAGTCTCGAGAACGTCAAACGAACAGGCCAGTAACTGCATTCATTGCATTCAGGTCCACCAAAGTAAGACGGCATATATTGCATTCAGGTCCACCAAAGTAATAACCCAGTGGACCGACTCTCCGTCCCAGAGTGACGAAGCCGGCTAGGAGGCAGAGTTGATCAGTGCTGAGAGGGCGGGTCTCTTTCTCGTCTGAGGAAAGCTTTAAACAGCAAACCATCACAACACATACAACGACGAAGCACCAAACAGTGAAAAGAGGGGAGCTGAATCAGTTACTGAAGCATCTCCTAGGTCTAGTTGCTGAACGGACGCCAACACCTCCTGTCAGTTGGGCGGATTTACTTACTTAAGACTAAATATTTTTATTCACAAAGCCTTAGTGGATGAGATAGTGTTCTTCTGGAGTTTTTTGACAGGGAATTAGTCTCTGACACAGAAAAAAATCATCAGACATCGAATATCTCTGTCAGTGATCGTAGCATCAGCGGCAGGCGGCGACACCCCTTCAGGACCTTCGCTTCTGTAATTTAAGCGGCATTTCCAGTTCATTAGATCTTCTGACGGTACATCTTAGCCATGAGTGATAAGGGGACAAGGTATGTGCTTTTTGGGGCTTATCTCCCAGCTTTGCCAGTTGTGTAAGGTAGAAGGGGGAGGACCCATTGACGTATACTGGAGCTGTTACATGCTTTGATGTGTCAAAATAAACGTGATATGTTTCAACTTATATGAGGAACAGTATTGGGGTGAAAGAGTGGATTTTACGAACCAGAAACGGCATATATGTAGAGTAGATCAACCTGCAAAAACTGTGGAAAGCAATTCAGTTTATTACTGCCTCAATTCTAGGGAAGCTGACCACCTTAGTAATGCAGTGCTCCTTTGATTATTTGAGCATTCCAGAACACGATTTTTTTACACTTCGTGTCAGTGCAAAATGTATGAAAAGGCACTTTCAATACCACTCATTTTTTGTTTATGTTTAAAGAGTGTATGCCACCAGCCACACGGAAGAATTAAGGAAATGTTGTAGGCAGATAACCTATATTGATCATGATGGTCATGAATAAACAATGAGATTCTGGCTGGAGGGCACGCCTTCGTAGTCCAGTGTTATTAATTATTTCTGCATTTAGGTTTTATCAGTTTTATTGGATTTTTTTTTTTTTTGCAAATCAAAAAAGAAGAGACTAAAAATAATATTTTACAGATACTAAATAAATATCTATTGTATTAGTTTAATTTGGGAATGTGCATGGAAACATATGCAGTGCTAATTTTACAACAAGGTTGTTAATAAATCAATAGTAAGTTACTTGGTGAGCTACTGAAATCAGTATTAAGAATATAGATTTCACATAAATGTGATAGGAAGGATTTCTTACACAATGCATTAGCATAAGCACAGTTTGTCTCCCATAAGCTGCATAATCAGTGGCACATGATACTTAGAAGATAATTGTATTTTGATAGCATAACAACATTCACAACACAGTTATCAATAATGCCACAAAAAGACTGAGAATATATGTTGCAGTAAAACTGAAGAGAGAGCTGTCCACACTATGAATGCAGTGTTTTTGATTGATAATCAAACGGTAACAATTTCCAGAGAACATGTAACTACTTTTGGAGAAATCTTGGGTATTCATACCTTGTAGGTCAGTATAAACATAGTGGCAACATGTCCAAATAATTATTTTATTAAAATGAGTAGATCCTTAAAGAAGTCAGAGGAAAGAAAACTTAATTTTAATAATAAAATGTTGAGACCTGTTGCCTTTTTTACTGTGAAGTGGTCTGCAGCAAATATGACACATATGCAGATGTGAACCACATGTAGTTGGATGTATTTTGTGTTTCTGTATATCATTATTGGCAAGAAAATATTTCTTCTGATATTGTCACTATTTTATTTCAAAATTACACTGCAAAAAGTAGCTGATGCTTCTGGACTGGATGGCCAATAACTCATGTGTACATTCATTTTAGCTTATACTGCATGTTAATAGTTATATTTTCATCAGTATCATGTACAAAACTATAATCTTTACTCCTATTGAATTCATCTTTATCTGTTTATTTTTGTTGTTGTTACTGAGATCATAGTTTAGTGATAATGTCATCATGGTCCCATGTATGACAACAGACTGTGATGTTACATCTAAATATTGTGTCTTCTATAATTTGTTGGCTACAGATCAGCTCAGAGGAAATCCTAAATCAACTGCAGAGGTAGATCATCTCAGAAGAAATGCTAATGCAAACTATTACATAATTTGGATATTTGGCAGAAAATACCTAATAACATTCTAATGAACATTTACAAGTTATATATATTTTTTCAAGGTTTTGCAGGAAGTGCTGCTAGTTTATCAATTTCCATGATAAGATGTTATGTGTACTGCTGACATGCTAGTTTAAGGATCTTGCTGATTTTCTGCACCATTACTTAATGGTGACTTTCACAGTATTTTCTAAGAGTACAAGGGTTACAGATGTGAATGAGAACTTGGTATTATCCAGGAGTGCAGTAAGTTGTGATTATCCACTTTAAAAGTTCTTTGGCTGTTTGTTTTGCAGATGAGAGTTGTCAGTCTAATGCAAGTACACCATACAAACAAAATATACACTTCTGATTATGTTTAGTTTGTTGTTAATTTATATGCATTGTTTTATTGGTTGGATTACGTTTTAATATAAACTTTGTAAATAGTATTCAAAACATACACAGGTATGAGTGTGTGCACGTGCATGCGCACACACACACACACACACACACACACACACACACACAAACACTCAGATTTGTTTTTTATTTATTTGTATTTGTTGACTGGGATGGTCTGACTGTGCAGGATCCGTTTTCAGTGAAGGCCTAGGAAGATATGCTCCAATACGAATACAGAGTACAACTACATAGCAATCACATACAGAAATAAGCAAGTTAAGAATATAAGAATATGTTGACATACAGTGAGGGAGTTTCTGGTATAAGACAATCAGTATTCTCTTTTGGCTAAGCACAATTTGTTAACTGCAGAACTATATTGAAGAGCTAAGGTAACAGGATGCAAATACCTATCCACATGTATGCAAATGAAAATTTGCCCAAATGTACACAACAGTAGAACAAGATAATATGAAAATAAATACTACTTGTAGACAGAAATGACAAAGCTGTACATTTACATATCCAGCCTGGGGGTGGGCATGATCTTATGACAGCCTTGAATGAGTTAATCTTTGCATCACTTCAAAGGGGTATAGACAAGCTGTTTTGAGATTTAGATAGTTACTGATTAATGAAAGTCCCCATGACAGCTGCTGGTGGAGAAGGTTTAATTAGGTATTTGCTGGAGAATCTAAGAGAAAGAGAGAGAGGGAGAAAGAGGAGATGTACTATTGTATTAGCTGGTGAAAAGATGGACATCTGTCCGGGTGGTGTAGTATGGTGTGGGCAGTTTTTAAAGTAGAAAAAGGTCAGTTTATTTTCAAGTTCCAGACAGTTATTAGACAAAAGAGCTAAGCAGCTGTGAGTTCTGGGTATGTGGCTGAAGGCAATAAGGAAGATGTGCACATTTACATGTACATGAAGCATACACACACACACACACACACACACACACACACATATATATATATATATATATATATATATATATATTTATATATATATTTTTTTTTACACACACACACACGCATGGGCCTACCTTCTTTGAACAAAATCGCATTTAACTGAATTTTACTTACCCAACCTCACTTCTCCGAAGCTGCAGTCCACTGAAAGCACAGACTGACAAAATCCTTTCCTTGTGAAAGGAACCAGTTGGACACCATGGTGAACTTTGCCCTATCTTCAGTGTAGCGCAATCTCAGAGTTGCTATATTTAAATAGGGGGGGTGTGGGCGGCATGGAGGGCAAAGACCCCCCACTTTGGTGGGTTTAGTTTTGGTCCATTTAGGTTTATTCCCATGGTGGCCAAGTGGTTCCTTTCACAGGGAAGGGATTTTAGCAGTTTGTGCTTTTGGTGAAATTCAGTTTCAGAGAAGTGGGGTTGAGTAAGTAAAATTTGGTTAAACGTAATTTTGTTCAAAGAAGGTAGTTCCTATATATATATATATATATATAGATATCTATACATATATATATGTATAAAAAAAAAAAAAAATATATATATATATATATATATATATATATATATAGACAGATATGGATATATAGAGAGAGATATGGTTACAGTTTGAAAGCGAAAACCTTCATATGACAGGTTGCTTTTTACTGCTGTAAAAATAAAGAGAATGTCCATCTGAGCAAATGTTCTTTAAACTGGAGTTTTTTCTGGCAGCCTTTTGTATGGGGTCACATTGCAGCAGGTAAGGAAATTTGCCCTTACCCTGCTGTTGTGTAATCTCAAAGTTGCTATATATAATTATCAGGGGGTATAGGGGATGCAGGAGCCTGCCCCCCCAAAAAAAGATTAGTTGTAGTTTTTCATATTTTCGATCTCTTTAGATTTGCTTTAGAGTGATCAAGCTTTGTATGGTCACTCTTGTGAATGGTCAGTATTTCATGTGATATTCATAACTATATGTATATTTGTATCTATGTCCATCTATACACACACACACACACACACACACACACACACACACACACACACACACACACCCATATACAGGTATGTGTTATGTATAGGTGTGTGCGTATGCTCTAGTTTTGTTTACTTTATGTAATATCCCCATACAGATTAAATACATTTTCTCAATTATCAATGGGCAGCTGATGATTTCAAAGGAAATGAGGTTGCAATGAACAGCTGAAATGCTGGGGCTAACTAGAATGGTGTAGAGCTATGTCTGGGCTTTGTCATCTTTGAACATGATTACATTTTTAAATAAATAGTGAGTTATACACTCCTGCACGTGTTCTGTAGCTATATTTTAAGAGTTGAATTTCTTGTTAGTGTACATACCCAAGATACTTAGAATGACAATATTTCCAACTTCTGAGGAAGATGAATATTATAACCAAATGTATTCCTTTCATTAGAGAGTTTTTTTTATGTAAGATGGTAGGGAAAAGTAAAAACAGTTTGGGCCTCAGCAGGGGGAAATAGTTGTGCCCTCATTTTGAAGTGCCTTAAAACTTACTTTCACCTGTAGCAGAAATAACATTTAAGGAAATTCTCTCTTTTTCTCTCTCTCTCTCTCTCTCTCTCTCTGTATCTTTTAGGATGCTATAAGGTAGAAACTTTGAAGAGTAGGAATGGCTTGTGTAGCAAGTTACAACTATTCAAAAAGTTCTGATTGTGGCTTCAGATGATGCTTTCTTGAATTAGTTATCAATATTGTCTCACAGGGATACAAGTAAGCTAAAAGTAGACCTCAAGGTATTTTAGCCTTATTAACAATGCAATAGTATATTTTCCTAATTGCAAAATGACAATCTATTGAGTACCACACAAAACAATATATATTATGAGTAAATAAGGTTTACCTTGATTGAGGAAAACTATCATTTTGCAAATTTGAATAATAGTATTTCCCTGGTCATCACTGAACAGAATTCCCCTTCTTCCATTAAGATAAATAATTCACCCACATTGTACTCCTAGATTATGTATTTAATTTCCATGGATCTCTTCATCCGTCTTTCTATCTTATCAAATCTTGCTACAGGTAAACACATTGTTAGCCCCAGAAGTCCTTTACTTTCTAAGTGCAATTTTCAGCAAGGAGCACATGTTGCTAGTGGCTAGGATTGCTTGACAGAATATGTACCAGTCCTTCAGGTATGAGGCATGTCAGAGTGAACAGAAAGGCAATGTGTCAGAGCATCAAGCAAAGTATTATTGCATTCTGTGCTAATATTCAGATTTTCTTTTTTTTTTTGCCAGCAGGGTATCTGTTCTATGTACTTAGTGTCAGAAATGCTGATTCTGAATGCAAGAATGCACGCTCTACCTTTCCTTTTCACCATGTCATAGCCACAACAAAGATTCCATACACCATTTACTGACTACCTTGATTAAGTTGTATCACTGAATAACTATCATCTCTAGACTGTGAGCAATTACTTCAGAATAGAAAGCACTTTGTTTTGCATACAAGTTATTTTAGAAGCCGAGGAACATGACAAGAAAACAGAAAAGGAAAATTAATATTTTTTTCCACATCTTACAGAGTCTTCACAAAACAGTAAATATTAGGTTAATTGCATGACAGATTTGAAAAATGGCTTGTCTTCCTTTTTCCATTCCATCTTTTACCTTAGCAATATGCTCATTTTATAAGAAAACCATGACATTCTAAAAACATCCTATGTTACCGTTTGTGTTATCTTATAACTTTGCAAATGCTTCCCACAGTCTACTGCAGATCTCCACCTTCAGGTAGAAATAACTCCCAAATGCAAATTTGCTTTCAGCATTGCTACTCAAAGAAATCCTGAAGTAACTGACATGGGTTCTTTTTTGGGAATAAACTCTTGGCTAGGCTTGTAAGGGCCCCAGGGCCATTAGCCTAGTAACCTCATATGATCCTATGATTTCACAAACATAAGCACAAATGTAAGTGAAGTAAAGCGTAACCTACAGAGGTTCTACAAACTGCTCATTAGTCAGAACTGAACTCTAAAAAATAAGATATCTAACTTTCAGAACTCAACATACATGTTTAAAGGTAAGCTAAAACAGTAGACAACCAAGAAAAGAAACAGGTTATTAAAATCACCTTTACAGAATCAGCTCTTAGCAAATCATTGTCAGGCAATGAAAAATAGAGATGCAGTTGTATTGTAGATGCCATGTTATCAGCACAAAAACTTACTTGACTCCTTTTGTGCAGAAAATCATTCGTGTGTAATCATTTTGCCAAGAGCTAAAAAACAGAATAACTTTAAAATATAGTAGCGGGGTTTTACAGGAGTATCAACATGAAATCCAGCCATCCATCCACAACCCTTTTTCCCATTTTTGCAAATTGCAGGACCAACCTTAAATTGCTTTTGGTGAAGAATAACAAGAGACGAATTTTCCATTGCTGGGTTGTTCTTCCCAAAACATTTACAAAGTCTACATCTAAAAAAATCCCAATCCCTCCACACCACATGCCCCAGAGACCTCAACCTCATTACCATGATCAACAGAACATGCTGGGGGGACAGGTTCATAACCTAGAGACTGCCCATGCTCTGGAACAGACTTCCCATACATGTTAAGCAGAGCACCTCACTGGCTCTCTTCAAGAGAAATCTTGACGAGTGGATGGGAAATAGAAAGTTCACCCCGGGGATCACTGCAGTGGCTCTACTTGATAGAGGCACTGGGAACTAACATCGGGCGGCACGATACCAGTGCACTTCTATGGGCTAGGCTTGTAAAGACTCCAAGGCCATTAGCCTAGTACACACTTATGAACCTATGAACCTAAGTATAAGTCTCAGAGACACCAGTCAGAGCATAGGTAGTGGAATGTTATATTTCAGCATAATCCAGCTACTACTCGACAATGTAAAAATCTATGAAAACACAATTATTGGGGGGGGGTAAAACTATCCAATATAATTTATATATGTCCAAATAACTGATTATACAGCCTGAAACAAATAGTATAAACATCCCATGAGGGAAGGCAGTATCTTAAGTTTTGTACTAAGAAAACTAGGAATGGTTTGCTCCCCAGCCATGATTATACACCCTTCAATTAAAACAGACCATAATGCCATCATCTGTACTCCAAGAATGAAATCAAACTAATTTGTGACTAATCATCCTTACTAGGCTTATCAGTGGAAACCATAATGTGATAAGTGGTAGTTATGAAAATTGACTGGGATAATATGCTTAGTGACCTAAATAAGTCTGTTCAGGATACTGTCAATAAGTTCTATAATATAATTAACTTCTGCATTAATAAATGCATGGTTTATAGTTTTGCAGTTTCTAATAGGCAGTGTTAAGGCTGTGAGGTTGTCTAGGAGTACTAACTTCTTACAATATAATCAGAGCATCTGTTCCTTGCACATTAGTCAAGTTTAGTAAACGTAAAAAAAAAATGATTTCCTTGACAGCTCTCATATCCAGTGGAAGTTTATTTCACAATTTGGTTATTAGCAGTGATCTTTATCTATCCCCTTTTTAAACTTCAGTTAATAAATATACATACTGTAGCACTGCCAAGTTCTTTTACTGGTATACATTTCTAATCCCCATATTATTCTGAATGTTACATCACTGAAAGCATGATAGGCCAAATAAAGTTTGCCTCTAAGCAGTTCATAACTTATACTAAAAATACTGTGTTTTAGTAACTCAGCGCATGCCAAATATCTTAGTTTAGTGATGAAATTAATTGTGTAAACTTACATTGCATAGACTTCAAATAGTTTATCTATGTTTGGTTATAGACAGAGACATGTGAATTATATTCCAATAAAGGAATTATTAAGGCTCCAAAAAGCTTTTCCAGTATAGAGTTCCACTTGCTATATCTTTAAACGTGTCATACTTGCTTTAATGCCTTATTCCTTGTATTTTTGCACATGTTCCTTAAAAATTACATTTAGCATTTATTATAATTCTTACATATATTTTTGGGCATTGCTTGTTCAAGATATACTTTATCCAAGGTAATTAGATGGTTAAGATTTTATTTACCAAAACGAACAAACAATTGTAATAAAAACAGCAGGAATAATCCAAACAGTGGTAGCGACCATGCAACTCACAAAAATGTATAAATCCACAGAAGCAGTCCTTAAGATAAAAACGTTCTTTATTGTGCACACTGGTAAGTGCTTTTGCATAAAGCTACTTCAGAGCAAAATCAATCATCTTAGAGTCCAATCTGTGGGTTTATACATTTTGTGAGCTGCATGGTCGCTACCACTGTTTGGATTATTCCTGCTGTTTTTATTGTTTTATATTTCTACAGTGGTGTGTTTACCCCGGAGAGTGTTTTGTGGTACTGTTTTTTAAACAAAAAAAGTGTGTTTGCTCTTGTTGACACTAAATTGAAAACCTGTGCTTCCTGCCTATTAAGAAACTTCTGATAATTTATTTGGTCAAACCATTTCTCATCACTCAGAATCCTACACCCCCACAAATGGTCTTTACCAATACCTGAATACTTTTACTAGCAACTCTGAGCCATATATATAGTCTGTGTGACACTACTCACCCCTCTCTATATTTCTAATATAAACCTTATGATAGCTATATGTATAGTCTCCGAATTTGCTTAATTGCCCATCTCATAACTGCAGTATTAACATTTTCTGCCATACTAAGACCCTTCCCTCTCTTTCATTTCTTTGAATTTCTAAGCACTAATCACAAACTGTATTATCTTGCTGACAAACCCACTAACACACCTCTTTGAATGCTCAATGTTCAATACCTACTAAATACATAAGTATGTTTTATACTGTAATAGATGCCTTTATTTCATATAAATGAAATCTGAAAAGTAAATGTATATGCAATTGTTAATGTACAATACTTATTGCCAGTTCATGTAATTACTCAATGTACATTTAAAATGTTTGTAATTTGTTGGGGCTTTTCTCCTTGGGTTTTGATTGAAAAGTGGTTTCAGACCAAACCCTGTCAGACAAACCCAGTTAACAAAAGTAAAGTAAATTAACAATAAATAAATAAAACAACTTTGCTTTTTGTAAGTATTTACTGACAAATTTGTATCTATTTTGCAGTGGATTGCATATTTAGATATCTAGCACATTTCAGATTTAGTAAAAGAGGCAAACAGTGAGTTGAACAGTATGAGGCCTATCTCAAGAGCCTTGTGGTACCCCAGGTAAAAGTTACCATTCTTCAAACAGTTGCCCTACTAGTGTTAACATTTGTGTACTGCTGGTTATACATTCTTTCACCCAGTGAACTATGCATGGATTGATGGATCATAGCTTTCAAAATGCAGTTATGGAATAACTTGTCAAAACATTTTTTCAAGGTCCAGATCAATGACAATGCTTACCACATCATAAAATCCTAATGAATTTGTCATTCTTGAACATTCATTCAAGAACCCACACTGAGTAACATTTAACTATATGCTACAACTGCTTGATTTTATCATTATATTTAACAAGTATAGCTCAGAGCATTTACCCAAGGTTGAAGTAACGCTCAATGGTCTAGAGTTGTGGGCATTGCTACTTATTACTCTTTGTAGACAAGTAAAACTAGAGACGGCTTTCGTTCAGATGGAACACATCTACGTTAAGGAGCAGGTTACAAACTCATCTCCACTTACACGTGACAGTAATTCCTAAATATAAGTTGGTTCTATGCTACAACTTGTTAGAATACTTCTTAAAATATATATGCCCATTTGAATATCAATATAGGGGCAGGGCATATTCTCATATACCATGAACAATGATGCATTCCAGCAAAATAAACATCAGTCGTGTTTCCCATTTCTATGGACTCACAAACCCAACTTACTTATAAAAGCACCACTGGTTGTAAATACAAACCTTTGAATTTTGCATATTTTATAATATGTTTTATTAGACTGACAGTTATTTTACACAATTAAAACTCTGACTTGTTAATGAGCTTCTTATTGTGCTAAGGGTACGTGATTTGAATCTTTCCATGTTCTTGAGCAAGTTACTTAAACAGACAGTACTTTGAGGAAATTGGAAATATGAGATAGACTTCTTAATTGTCTCCTGGACTGCATGGCTAGTAACTACCTATGAACCTATTATCTCCTTCATGCAATGACATTTTTACACACACAGTCTTTGCAATTTCAGTTGTCCCTTTAAGTTTCTTTGTCATTACTGTGATGCCATGGGAGAGAAACTAATTTAAAATGGGTCTTGGGTATGAGGGTATTCTGTTTTGATGAAATCCGTGGTGAGATTTTGCAAGTACAAAAATGCTTGATGTAAAGTAAAAATTAGAGGCTTGTGCTGAGTTGGATTATTTAGGAGGATTGTGGTTGTTGATTTGACTGCTTTTTTAATTTTTTGCTGGTTTGGTGCTGCAGGTCAATACCGTGCTTTTGTTTCGATTTTGTGTATGGATTTCTTTTTTTCTTTAATTCAGGTTGTAGTACATTTGAAAGGTACACATAAGCTTTGTGAAATCAGAAACATAAAATGCACTGTGAAATTATATTGATAAGATGCCTTAACAGTGGAAGGGAAATTATCTTTAATTTCTTAAATACTAGTGAGAAAAGTGTGTTTAAATCCTGAAGCATTATTCTACTGGAATGTAAGAGATGTCTGTGGGAATAATTGATTCCTTATCTGTAACTGCACGGAGGTTGTGAATGATGAAGTTTAGTAAAGGTAAGTAACTATGACTCTAGAGCTGTGAAAGGAGTCAGGTACTAGTAAGTAGAAACAATATGTGAAATCCATGTTTACTTTTTCTGTATGTAAGGATTGTTTAATGAAATCTTGGAGAGTGAGTGGATGCCTGAGGAATGGAGAAAAAGTGTTTTGGTACCGATTTTTAAGAATAAGGGTGATGTGCAGAGCTGTAGTAACTACAGAGGGATTAAATTGATCAGTCACAGCATGTATTTATGGGAAAGAGTAGTGGAAGCTAGGTTAAGAAGGGAGGTGATGATTAGTGATCATCAGTATGGTTTCATGCCAGGAAAGAGCACTACAGATGTGATGCTTACTCTGAGAGTGTTGATGGAGAAGTACAGAGAAGGTTAGAATGAGATGCACTGTGTCTTTGTGGACTTAGAGAAAGCATATGACAAGGTGCTTAGAGAGGAGTTGTAGTATTGTATGAGGAAGTCTGGAGTGTCATAGAAGTATGTAAGAGTGGTACAGGATATGTGCGAGGGTAGTGTAACAGTGGTGAGGTCTGCGGTGGGAGTGATGGATGCATTTAAGGTGGAGGTGGGATCACATCAAGGATCAGCTCTGAGCACTTTCTTATTTGCAATGGTGATGGACAGGTTGACAGACAAGATCAGACAGCAGTTCCTGTGGGCTATGATGTTTACAGATGACATTGTGATCTGTAATGAGAGTAGGGAACAGGTGGGGGAGACCCTGGAGAGGTGGAGATATGCTCTAGAGAGAAGAGGAATGAAGGTCAGCAGGACTAAGACAGATTATGTGTGTGAATGAGAGGTAGGATAGAGGAATGGTGAGGATGCAGGGAGTAGAGGTGGTGAATATGGATGCGTTTAAATACTTGGGATCAACAGTTCAGAGTAATGGTGAGTGTGGAAGAGAGGTGAAGAAGAGAGTACAGGCAGGATGGAGTGGGTGGAGAAGAGTGTCAGGAGTGATTTGTGACAGATGAGTACCAGTAAGAGTGAAAGGGAAGGTTTACAAGAGGGTAGTGAGACCAGCTATGTTATATGGGTTGGAGACAGTGGCACTGACAAAAAGGCAGGAGTCAGAGCTGGACGTAGAAGAGTTAAAGATGTTAAGATTTGCACTGGGTATGACAAGGGGGGACAGGATTAGGAATAAGTATATTAGAGGGTCAGCACAGGTTGGAAGGTTTGGAGACAAACCAGAGAGGCAAGATTACGTTGGTTTGGACATGTGCTGAGGAGGGATGCAGAGTATATTGGGGAAAAATATGCTAAGGATGAAGCTGCCAGGTAAGAGGAAAAGAGGAAGGCCTAAGATAAGGTTTATGGATGTGGTGAGAGAGGACATGCAGGTGGTTGGTGTGACAGAGCAAGATGCAGAGGACAGGAAGAAATGGAAACAGATGATCCACTGTGGCGACCCTTAACGGGAGCAGCCGAAAGAAGAAGAAGAAGAAGGAAATGAATTAATGACCTCTTGTACTCAAGGCAGAAATCTAAAATATTCGTATTGCATTAATGAAGTGTAAAGTCAGCCATTTTGAAAGACTGGTAAGGAAACATCTACGTAAGCAGCTGCATTGCAACCTGCCTCTATAATAGTCTGGCAATTCGGCTTGGTTAGGCTTGAGTATTCTTTGAGGTAGAAACAACCAGGTCACTTAGCCAGTAACAATTATTTAGTTAGTATTTTCTTTTTAAGTATTCTATATGTTCAATTAACAATTTGTGTATTCTTTGTATAAATATATATAAATCTGTATATTTAACTTGCATCAGTATTACTTAACTTCTTTATTTTCTAAATAAATATTTTGTTTATTTGCTTTTAAGATCTTGTGGCAAGGTATTTTTATGCATTATTTATTCTTCTTCTTCTTCTTCTTCTTTCAGCTTTTCCCGGTTGAGAATTGCACACAGCGGATCTATCATTGGTGGTGGGATTTCACGGGAGTTTTTTGCCAGTGAGTTGCGGTCAACAGAGCACAGCACAGAGACGGCACGGCCACCTAGGGCACCTAGGGCCAATTTATCCACCCCAAGCATGTCTTTTGGATGTTTGGGATGCACCAGGAAAGCCCACTGACCACAGGAGGAAACCCAGGACCCTCTGCTGAAGCAGGAGACCCAGCACCCGAAGGAAGAACCTCTTGCTGGGCTAGGCGTACCGCCACTCACTGCACCACCTGTTCTTTCAGCTTTTCCCGGTTAGGGGGGCCAGCCAGATCACCTTGTCCCGCGCATTGGTGAATGTTTGGTTTTACGGTGCCGAGAGTTGCCAACCTTCCACAGAAGCAGCGCACAGAAGGGGCACGCACACCTAGGGCCAATTTAGAGAGCATAATCCACCTGCAGCATGTCTTTGGGAGATGTGGGAGGAAACCAGAGCACGGAGCCACACTCAACGCAGAGGAGGAGAGAATGCACCCCAACCGAGGATCGAACCGAAGAACCTCTTGCTGTGAAGTGATGCTAACCACTGCACCACACTGCATTTTATGCATTATTTATTCTTTAGAAATTAGGTATTATTTATTACTCTAGGTTGTCATCTACTGTTATACACCTCTAATTGCAAAGGCTGCTTTGTACATTACCATTTGTGTCTATTAGTGTCAACAGCTGAACAAGTGGCACAATAGCTGGTGGGTCTGTAGCCCAATATAAAGTGTTGGCAATTTTGCTTGTCTGGATGAAAGCTGTCAGAAATGGTGAATTGTGAGTGTGAGTGTGTGTGTATGTGTGTGTGTGTGTGTGTGTGTGTGTGTGTGTGTGTGTCTGTGTGTGTGTGTTTGTTGGGCACCATAGGTAAGGAGAGC
The DNA here is from genome assembly GCF_019279795.1 of Protopterus annectens. NCBI lineage: Eukaryota > Metazoa > Chordata > Ceratodontiformes > Protopteridae > Protopterus > Protopterus annectens. The sequence continues at coordinate 969,291,048 of NC_056735.1, forward strand.
TGAAAACTAACATTCACAGTGAGAGTAATGCGAAAGGGACCTGTGAGTGCTAGGCTAAAGACTGAGCTCAGAAAGTAGTAAATGTGTTGTCCTGTTTTGGGTTTGAATGTTGGAACTGCATATTTCCTGTATGCTGTTGAGACCAGAGAGCATTTATTGTTTAGAAAATCAGATCTTTGTGCATTTTTCTATTCTACCCCATTGGGTGCCAGTGGTATTACTCAAGAAGCCATTTCTTTGATGATCATCAGATGTATTTGGGATCCAAGGGCTGTTCGCACTGTCCGACACATACCTGGCATTGTGTTAGTGACATTGTTGAATCAAAAAGTCATCTGTCTTGCAACCAAGTTCTTTCACTATGATATTTGGTTGCAGCTGTGAGATTTACATTACCATGTGTGACAGACTGAGTATGACAATTGTATTTAACATTCTTTTATTTACACTTGTGGGAGATTTGTTATCAATTCTGGAATTATTTTTTCCACTGTAGAACACCAGTAGGGCATTACTGTTATTTTTTTTTTCACATTGTTTTAATTACAGTATTGCTTTCAAATGGTATAACACAAGATGTTAGGATGGTCCAGACACATTTTTATTGTATCTTGTAAAGTTACTGTTTGTTATTGTACATGACTCATGCCCATCCTGAACCTATTAAAGTTCACATTGGTGGACTGATAAAGCTTGTACTTGGATATTTTTGGCTGAATTTTTTAATTATGTGCAACTATGGTTAGAAGTACTATGAGGCCATGTAATATCTAAACTATTTATCATTTTGGTACATTAGTTAATATCAGGTCCAATAAACTATTGTGTCTAGGTGGTGGCACTAGTAAGTCACAAATATAGAGGTAAATAAAAAATGGATTCTTGCAACATCACTGGAATATTAAAAGTTCTAACCCAGCCAATACAGCCTTGGTAGGGGACCATTCTATTGTTTTTACAAGTTTGTCTTTGTTAATGGAAAGGTTCTATCCCTCTTGAAGTACAGAGCTGGCTATGGACATTTCTTGAATAATACTTTTAGTAATGCTGCTTTAAGCTACTTAAACTACACATATAGCACACCTAAAAAATAGAGTGGCAAATAAAAACTTCTCATCTGCTAACTCTAAGATTCTGTAATTATTCCATTATTTTGGGAGAGTTTGACTCATTATTTTGGAATAATTAGAGTAGTACCTAGATCTCCAATGTCCCTGGAACAGAGGATTAATAAACCCATTCAGAGAACATACTATTCTGAATCTGCTTCTTACAAATATAGCCTTTATATGTTACTATTTCCCTGCTTTCTCCTTCTCCAGGGAAGTCACAGGACAAACTTGTGATAATTACCTTCAAAACTGCCAAAGCTCACTAAAACCAAAAGTTATATATTTAAAGACTTCAAATGGACAAACTTCATACGGTTATGTGACAAAATCTCAACATTCACTAATGACAGCACCAGCTAGGACACAGACACAGCAGTCAGTTTCACAAAGTAGTTTTACTCACTCTTAGACAAATGCATAAAATTATCAGTGTCATTCATAGCAAAATGCAGTAGGAAATTGAAAAGCAAACAATCTTAGTGGCCCACCAACATAAATAAACTTTACATCAAGAGAATAAAATCCTGAAATTTTACAGCAGATCCAAAACTCCTCATAACAAGGAAAGTATAAAGATCGTAACAGGGAAATGAGCAAAACTATTAGGACTTATAAAGAAGCCCATGAAGTTAGGTTAGCTTCTGAAGTTAAGGATAGCAAAGCTATATTAGGAAACTGAAGAACAGTACACAACAGTGGTCAGAACCTATCTTAAATAGGACCGCCCACTTTGATCTCTCCTATATATCTCCTATATACTAGCAAACACATTTAGTGGAAACTTCACTCTGGAAACATCTGTCCAAACTCCAGATGTTTCAGAATCCCTTACACCCCCCTGTTATCAGCAATGAATAGGTTCTGAAGGTGCTAACAAAGGCCAAAAATACTTCCTCCATGGGACCTGATAATGTACTTGGATGTTTAATGAGTAGTACAAAACATGCCGATACCAAACCTCTTCTTAAATGGTTTAGTCTAAGCATAGCCACAGGATTTGTTCTTGAATTATGGCGCATCATAATTGAGATGCTCCTTTACAAAAGTGACATTATAAAAAAATGGCTGAAATTGTAGGATGTGTAGTCTAGAAAATTAAGGAAAGACAACTCAGCAAAAAAAAATCTCTCATACTTAATCTTAAACCCCTTAAGCCCCTATAACTAACCCAACAACTAATTAACCCCCAAACATCTGGTAAATGGAAAAGACTGATAAAAACTGAATGACATTTAACAAAAAAACTTCCCTACTTAATTTTAAGCTTCATTAATTAACCCAAACATTAATTTATCCCTAAAATGCTGATAAACCAACAAGAAACACTAACCAACACAGTTAACTGAAACTGGGAGTAAATATCCAAAGTTAAACACTTTATATCCAGCAAAACTAAGGAAAACAGTTAAAAAAAATATCATGCCTAATGGTGAGCCCTTCTAACTAAACCAACTACTAATTAACTCCAGTGTTTCTAAATAAGATATAATCCTAATTAAATCCATGGAATACAGATGCAACATGAGCAATAATCATAGCTTCAGAAAACTTAATATATGGAAGCTTTCAACTTCAGATCATTTTCATGCAACCACTAGCAGTTCAGTGCAAAACTGGACTCAACTAGATTGTCTGACTTTTCAAGAAAAATTGGGTAAATTTGTAATAAGATAAAGATTCAGAATTAAGCATTAAACATCATATCTGCACCAGGCATAGAAAACAAAAGCAAACAGCAGTTAAAAGAATATGTGTCTGTGTTGTTCATCCAAGTAGCAGATGACTTGAACTCAGCTTTGATCCTGAGTCTCATTCCTCAATGCTATGACAAGTGTAACTCAGAATCGTAGCAGTATGTGGGACCTGGACTGCATGGACTGTTATGTGGATTCTTTTAACAAGCTGCTACATCTTGCAGTCCCTTAGGTGCCACATAACAGTTCTATTTTAAATGTATTAACTTGAACAGTCTGAATCATTTATCACTGAGGCAACATTTCACATGCCAGTTGCAAAACACAGCACAACTTTTTTTTGCATTTTTATTGAAGCTACAATTCACGCATGTTCAGTAAGACTGTTGTAGATCATTCAAGACATAGCTAAGCGGAGGGCTTTATACAAAATAAAAGCTTATTGAAAACTCGGTGGTGATGCAACCTTGCAGTTCAGTAGCACTGTCCACTGCTGCAGTTATCTCAAGTGTAAGTAGGATGATCATAATTTGAAGCTTTGATGTCAGACTCAGTCAATGAACTACGAAGGAGCCATTATAAAACATGTTATAAACTCAGATGTATATGCGCACAGTGTACCCCCCCCACACACATGTAAAGCCTATATCCTTTATAAGTAACTGAGTCCTCATAGTTTCAGCCAAAATAAATCACATCTTCTCTAATACATTTAAAGCGGAAGTTAATCCTTTATGGGGTACCACTCACAAGCAAAATATAGTATTTGGGATAATGAATTAAATAGCATATTTTTAGAGGTGAAAGAAAATCAGCAGGACCTGAAGAGACATATACAGACATGAGGACATGCAAACTTGACAAAGAGATAAGTGTAGACTTCATGAAAAGTGGGAAGTCAAATGCTGCACCATATTGTTTCTTAAAACATATTAACACATATCAGAATATCAATATTGATCAATGCATAGTCTGGTAATTACAAGGTATTAGTGATGAAGTGATGTGTAACTTTTCAAGGTAAAATTTTCAGCAGGACAAAATATTCTAAATGTACACGAGCTTCATCAGAGCTACTAAATCTCTTAAACCAACCTGCTCTTTTAAAATATAAGCTAAAACTAAATTAAGGACTTCCAAGATAGCTGTACACTGGTCAACAGCTTAGCTTCAGCTCTCCAGGTGTGAAAATAGAAACTGAAAAACAATGCCAGTGATACTGTCAGCTTGAGTAAAATTCAATTACTGGTTAGTAAGTACTCTGCCTGGATGTCCGCAAAGAGGAATATAAGAGAACCTGAAAGAAAAACAACTGAAAAAGATGCAGAGAAAACACTGTCTGAAAAGAATCCTGCAGCTGTTCAGCAAAAAGCAGCTCAAGATCCAGCTTTGGTGCAAGACGTGGCTTCCAGTAATCTAGAGGGGAAAAAAAGTTAAATGTGCTCAGAGCTGATTAAAATAAACAAAACACCGAAGAAGAATTTCAACTCAAATAATAAAAGACTGGAAAAAAATGGAAGATGCTTTAAAAAGATATTCAGATGAGCTGATAAAACTGTAAAATCAGAGGTCAAAATGAAGAAAAGGCTGGTTGAAATGTCCTTTGCGGAGTTTGAGATTGAAATCCTTTATGGAGTTTTAAGTTGGTTTTACTTTGCAAGAAGAGATGCTTCAAATAATAGTAAAATTAGAGGACAAAGCACATAGGGAAAATCTGAGATTTTCTGCTGTACCAGAGAAACTAGAAGGAACAGACTGTATTAATTTTATGAAGGCACAAATAAGCAAATGGACTTCTCTTCCACAGCAGGAGATGTTAATTGCAGAGGCACACTGTGTGTATGCTCCAAATCTGGCAATGCAAAAGCTACCAAGCCATTTATTACTGAAAATGCAAACCTACAAGCAGAAAGAGTTGATCCTGACAAAACTGTGGCAAAAGGGCAAAGTATTAAATGTTGGAGACACTAGAGTGTTTGTGGAAAATGATTATTCTCTGTACATTAGGCAGAAGAGAAACAGATTTATTCCAGTAATCAGGGAATGTCAAGAGGTAGTAATGAGATTCAAGATGCTGTATCCAGCTGTCTGGAGAGTATTTGTTCCTGGAGGATAAAAGTCATTACATTCACTGCTGCAGTATTCTTAACAGATGGGGATTCCCTGTTGTGAAAGCCCAGTGTCCGGTCAGTCTACCAAAGCCTACCATTGCTTTAAGGTATACTGAATATTACTCAGATGTTTCTTGCATAATGTAGGGTAGGGTACCATCTACAGAACTTCTTTGCTGCCAGTCAAACATTTGGTTTTTACCATTGTTCTTTTTACTACTTCCATTTTTTGGCAGCTGCATGCATTTTTGTGCTATGTGTAATGCCTACACCTGTTTGCTGAATCCTAGCAAGTTGTAGATAAGTGCCCCATTGGGGGTTTTGTTTTTTCTTGCTTTTTTGTGCTCTTTGGGGTTAATGTCATCCAGGAACTATAAATGCCAGTGTGGGAGACAGATTCCCCATAAAGAAGGCCATAATAAGTGTCTTTTTTGCCTTGGAGCTTCTCACGGCCATACATCTTGTTTGATTTTTCAGGTGTTCATCCTGAAAACCCTTTGAGGTAGGCTTTATTCACTTTCCTTGTATCTGGAGAGTCAGCATCTTAAGTTTCTTGCTAAAAATACAATGGAAGGAATCTCCCACCCTGAGGGTCATCAGTTAGAGAAGAAGAAGGTGATAAAGGTATGACCAGAATCTTTCACTGTCCAGCCTCTGCCTGATGTTTCTCCCAAGGTCATTGTGAACCCAGAAGCCACGTTGTCAGATTTCTTTGCTATGACTGGTTTGGAGACTGGTGAGGACCTGGCTGGCAGCATGTCCGAAGAGGCTTTGCAGGCATCCATTTTGCACATTCAGGTGGAGCCACAATTGATTTTTCTGAAGGGCCTAGTAGAGTTCCTCATGTTTAAGTTGGGGAAGAAGTTCCTGCTATGGTTCTTGAATGCCATCCTGGGTCTGAGCCTTCTCAGTTTTATAGGGGGGACTTTCCTTTAATAAAGAAACAAAAAAACTAACTAAACATTTCTTCTGCTCCTAGGGATCCACAAAGTGAACGGCAGGGCTTTACTCAGGGGCTGTTCACTGCTTTATTGTCATTAAAGTCTCCTCAGGGGCTTTCAGTTACTGTTCCCCCTTGGTCCTTTATTCCCCTCAAAAGGCCTAGAGAACATGATTTTTCTGAGGAAGAGTCAGATTCTGATGACAAATCCCTGACTAATTCTATTCAAATTCCTTCTCCTTTGGACTATGGGTCAGAGGAGGAGGAATATATTAGTTCTGATGTTGTTTTTGCGGAAATTTCCTTTGGGACACATTCTCTAGGATGATGGAATTGTTTCAGTGGGATTGTGATCAGGACTCTGATATCCATAAGATGTACTATGAGTTGCTGCAGTTGCAGTCTCCTAAACCTGTGGCTATTCTTCCTATTGGATGCTTTGTTGGATGTTTTTCCCAGTGCCTGTCATTCACCTGATTCTCTGTTCCCTGCTCCCAAGAAGCCTGATAGGTTTTATAGGGTACTCGAGGACTATTATTTTTTGGATAAATGTCCTGCTGCTGACCCCTCTGTGGTGTCTGCAGCCTCTGATAAGCCATATCACTTGCTTCCTTCACACAAGTTATTGCCTTCTGACAAGGATATCAGAACCATGGAAAGGCTGGGTAAGAAGGTTTACACTTCTGCTACTCTAGCTTTTAGGACTATTAATTATCAGACCCATATGTCTAGGTATGTGTTGACTATTCTTTCTTAGGCCTGTCAAATTATTTTTGAATTTCCAGACTCTGAGGGTAAAACTTCTGTTCTTTCCTTGCTAGGAATTTCCTCTCAAGTAGTTCATCTCTTCTCACCCACATTCCTCTTTCTCTTTGCCTTTCTGTTACTCTTCCTATTTGGCTTCGGATCACTAAGGATTCTTGGGTTCTGTCCATCATTCATCAGGGTACTTCATGGTGTGGAAATCCTGTCCTCCTTTTATGGGTATTCCTCAGCCTCTTCGGGAGCAACTTCCCTTTTTCCCAGAGGTCCATCAAGATTTCTTGACTCAGGGTACTATTCCAGAGGTGCTTGTATCACACAGGGGGAAATGATTCTACTCCAGTGTGTTTCTAGTGCCCAGAAAAGAGGGCACCTGAAGACCTATTTTAGACATCTTTCATCTAAACACATTTCTGAAAGTGCCTTACTTTTGGATGTTGTCCCTTCAGACTCTGCTTCATTTCTTGCTCCCTCAGGCCTTTATGGTGTCTCTGGATGCCTTTATGGTATCTCTGGATCTAAAGGATGCTGATCCATCCTCTTTTCAGAAAGTTTTTGTGTTTTTCTGTTGTTTCCTGGCATTTTTAGTTTTTTACTTTTCCCTTTGGCCTTTCTACCACCCCACGGCTGTTCACCAAATGCATTGCTCCTGTGAGTGCTTTTTGCAGGCTTCAAGGCATCCAAATATTTCCTTACTTAGATGACCTGCTGATTTAGACATCCTCTCCAGAGATCCTTTTACAAAATCTTCATTTTGCAATTTCACTTCTTCAGAGCCTGGTGTTCACAGTAAATTTCAAAAAGTCTTCTTCGAGTCCTTCTCAGGATCATGTTTGTCTGGGATACAGGATTCAGACGGTGCCATTGCTTACATCCCTGCCTCCTCCAAAGGCCTTAACTCTAATTTCTTTGTTTCACACTCTTCTTACTCTGGCTTCCATTATGGCCAGGGAGCATCTGCGAGCTCTGAGTTTCATGGCATCCAGCATTCTGATGCTCCCTCTGGCCAAACTTTATATGAGAAAGTTTCAGTGGTTTTTGAAGTCAGTATGGCTTCAACATTCCCAGCTTCTAGACTTTGTAGTTCCTCGTCTTTCTTTTCTCAGACAGGAACTTCACTTTTGGATTCAACAATTGTCTTTGAATCCAGGGATCCCTTTTCATCCCCTTCTCCATCTCAGGAATTGTTCACAGATGACTCGGACATGGGATGGGGGACATCATATGGCTCCCTAAAGGTACAGAAGGTGTGGTCACCTCATCAGCAGAAAAAGCACACCAATGTCATGAGAGCTCATCTGCTGACTCTTTAGGCCTTTCATCATCTTTTCTCTGCAGGACCTCTCAAAGTGTTTACATGCAGCACCACATTGATGTGGTATATCAACAAACAGGGAGGAATGAGATCTTATCTTCTTTGCTGGTTGACACTTCTGGTATGGGATCTTGCTGTCACGTATCAAGTGAGTCTTCAGGTAGTTTATCTCCCTTCTGGTCAGAACATTGTGGCAGACACTCTGAACAAGTCCTTAACTCAGACCCACCAATGAATGCTTCACAGGGATGTGTTTCTGAACATTGTCCACCAGTGGGGTACTCCTCAAGTGGATCTTTTTGCCTCCCTTCAGAACAAACAACTTCCTTTGTTTTGTGCCAGAGTCCCAGGTCCTCTGGTGTGGAAGGTAGATGCTCTCACATTTTCTTGGAAGGCCATATTTCTTTATACATTCTCTCCCTTTCCTCTTATTCTGAAAGTCCTGTTCAAGATTCAATAGCATGCTCTCAAAATCTTGTTGATGGCTGTCTTTTGGTTGTGACAGCACTGGTTCCCTGTACTTCTGCATCTAGCCAAGGGCAGTCATCACAACTTACCTCACAAGGTGGATCTACTTACACAAGACAAAGGATTTCTCATCCATTCCCACCTGTCCATGCTTTAGCTGACACTGTAGGTGACAGGATTCTGATTCCTCATAGACACTTTTTTTTCCTGAGGACATGCTGCAAGTCCTGCAGGAGGCCAGGAAACCTACTACTAGGAAATCCTACTTGCCCAGATGGAAGAATTGTTCTATTTGGTGTCTCTCTCGTAACCTGGACCCACTTACTATGGAGGTTCCTTTGGTTCTCTCTTCATTTGCTCATTGTTGGTTTGGCCTATTCTTCTATTAAGGCCCGCTTATCAGCTATCTCTGCTTGTCTGCCTTCTCTTCCTTTAGCCTCTAGATTTGAGGTTAAACAATTTCTTAATAGTAAAGTTCTAAGGAAGCCTGTTCCTCCTCCCTGGGATCCTAATTTTTTTTTTTGGAGAAGTTGACTCAAGCTCATCTTGAGCCTGCTGCTTCAGCATCCCTGCAACATTGTTCTTGGAAGACTATTCTCTTGTTAGCTCTTACTTCTGCCAGATGGGTGTCTAAGTTGCAAGCCCTTATGCCTTTTCCTTTTTTGAGCTTTCATGAGGACAAGGTGTCCTTGCATACTAATTCTTCTTTTATGCCTTAGATGGTCAATGAGCTGTTTCTTAATCAGTCTATTAATCTGCCTACTCCCCCCTCCCACAATATGACAGTGAGAGGGTGCTGCATACTTTGGATGTGCACAGACAACTCAGGGTTTATTTGGATAAGACTAAGGCTATTAAAAATCTGATAAGTTGCTTGCTTCTTTTCATCCTAGATCGTTGGTACTCACTGTATCCAAGCAAACTATTTCTTCTTGGATTTCTAAGACTATTTCCTTTTCTTACACTTTTCTTGGAAAGAGCCTTTCTTCTTCAGTTAAGGCTCCAGCTACAAGAGCTGTGACTTCTTCTGGTGATTTTTTCAAGGGCTTAGATACTAATTCTATTCTTGAAGCAGTTACCTGGACTTCTGTGCATACCTTTACCAAACACTACAAGTTGGACAGAATCTCTAGAGGTAGGGCTGGTTCTGATAGTGCCATTCTTCATAGCTTTTAGGGGACTCTTCTGCTTCTTCCTCCTCCCAAGTTTAATCTTCAGCTTTGGCACTCTCCCATCTGTGAATGTAAGGACATAGTACAGCTGTGTAAACTCTTACCATAAAGGTAGATGTTCTTGCCTTCACTGCTGCAGTATTTGATTCCTCCCTCCATCCCCTAGTCCTCTGCCTTCCTGATTGTGCAGGTTATTTCTTGGGCTCCTTGGACTGGTATTCCTACTAGGGCAATCATTTTGGTAGATGGTATGCCTAAATGCCACCTTTATGTCCTATTCTACACAAGGAGCATTTGGGTAATGTTCGGCACACCTTAAAGCAACAACAGGCTTTGGTAGACTGGACGGACGTTGGGCTTCCATGGCAGGGAATCCCCATTTGTTAAGAGTACTGCAGCAGTGTAGGCAAGGACATCTACTTTTGTGGTAAGAGTTTACACAACTGTACTTTTTTTATGCAGGACAGGATAAGGAGGAAATGCAAATGTTTTTCCAACACAAAATGAGCCATTAAGCAGAAGGAGACTCTGCTTTTCATTATTCTGATAATAAAGCACATGGAGCAACTTTGCCAGTGAAACTTTTTCCACTGTTACAAAGGAAAATGCTTGAGAGACTGAGAAGAGTACAGGAGTTGACCAGAACACTTGGGATTACTGTGGAATTAAACCAGAATCTGGAGTTGGGAGAAGGAGATGAACAGGAAGAAAAACAGCAACATGGAAATTAGTGAAGAAATATGAGACTGCAAGGTAACAATCACATTTGTGAATTATGTCTGTATAAGAATAAGTGGAAAGAGTGGAATTTTGTTGAGTATGTTAAACTTGTGAGGAACTGAAAAGCATTTGCATCACTTCATGTCATTAATGTTTGGAAGGACTCATAGTGGAGGGGAATAGGAAGGAAAAAGGTAACTGCAAGTAAAACAGTTTCTGTTCTTAATAATATTTCTGTAAGCTTTTCACAATATAACTTGCATATTTTATAGTAAAGCATTTTTAGTTGTTCTTATAAAAATATTAAAGTAAACATGGCTGTTTTCCTCTTTTTCTTCTCAATTTCTTTCTTTCTTTCTTCTTTTTGGTATTAAGGAATGTAGGCATTACAGTGCAAAAAGTGAAAAGTTAGACAAAAGCATTTTTAAGTTAATAGGTTGTAATCTTGGGTTGTGGTGAGTGATAGGGTGTAAAGTACACAGACCATAATATATATAGAGTTGATATGTTTTCTCTTACTTTTACAAATGTGAATGCCTGGATTAAGACCATTGGCTTAATTTAATAACATTTTTTAAGAGAAAAGAAGTAAATATGAGAACATTAAATGTATTGAAAAGTTTTCCTTTAGCAACAAACATTTCAGCTGGACTTTCAGGCTGTACCAGAGGACTACATTTTTCTTTTTTTCTCTTATACTTCTGTAAGCATGAGCAGATAATATGGCAATAAAAGAACACTGGTTTCTTCAAGGCAAAACATTAATGATTTCTGAAAGCATGCAAGTTGTTTTCAAATCAGAGGAGGGGGAGAAGTAAAGATAAAATGAAGAACAGACACAAATTAGTATAAGTAGAAGCACAGACAATAACATGTGCCTTAGCATGGATAACCTCAATTTCAGATTAATTAAGGACTGTGTTAGCAGCTGTCTGTTTGGCTCAAATGCTCCTGTTAGGAGGGTTAAACTACTTTATTTGAAGATTTACATCATTATGTGTGTTTATATTGAGCTAACAGGTTATGGGGTGTTTGTTTTCTTGTCTGAAGTTTTTTTTTTTATTAAAACAGATGTCTTGTAAAATGTGAGATAGGTCCCAATATTGATGATAAGAAAAACCTGTATAAAGGATTAGCCTGGCAAACATTAGTGGATGCATGCATCTCAAAAGCTGGAAATAGACATTTAAAAAGCTCCCATATATAATAGGTGAACCAAAAAAATGTGCAGACCGGAAAGCCAGAGATTGTAACTGCTGCAAGGACTCCTAGTGTCTATGCAGAAATGTATTACACAACAGTGTCACTACCATGAAACTTAAAGAATCCACCAAGCAGGAGTGAAAAAAAAGTCAAAAACTATAATTTATTAATATAATCCCCACAAAAGTTAAGCTCTTTCATCCATAAGTGATAAATTCGGACTTCATAAGAAAAAAACAGTCAGAATTGGACAAAGTTTAAATACATTCACTTCAAAATGTATGGAGCCTGCCTTAAAGAGAAATGCACTAATAAATTACAGAATGAACAACATATATAAAAAGTCTTTAAAACAATTAGAAAATTCATCCAAGGGAAAAAAAAACAATTAATTGAATAATGTTCGTATTAAACTTTCCACGTAAAAGTATAAAGAAATATAGTCTAAAGATATTTTAACTATATAAAAAAACAAAGAAGAAACTTGAATTTAGCAGCTCTTAATTTATACTGACTGTATAAAAATGTTTTCATTAATACCAAGACAGTGAGTGGCATCTAATTTCATCTGCCAAAGAATTTCTCCTTCTTCATCCTAATATCATACAGGTGCTCGTTAATTATTTTTTAAGAGCACATTTGATCTTGTCAGCGTAAAAGGCTGGGCAGGACTGATTAACATTTAGCTAAATAAACTACTCTGCTTGAAACCATATTTCCTGTTTGCAGCATTGGTTTCATTATTATATCATAAGTTCAAAGGCTTCTCAAAGGCTGACTTTAAATTTCTCCCAATCTTATACAGAAATAATGGCTCTTCCCCTAAGTTATTTAAAACCTCTGTATTGGTCTTTAAAATACTATCTTGGCTACATCATGGGACCCACACTGAAATTTAAATTTCAAGGCCCCACCATAAGGGTTGGTATCAGTTCAAAAAGCCATAGACATACCCTCTAATGTTGGCATTTGAGGCCATAACAAGGGTCTAAACTTATTAGCTCTACATTGCAAAATTTCCTTAGTAGTTTTATGTATATAATAGGCTAGCCCCACTCTAAAAACATATCTTTCAATGATGGAAGTCAATAGATTGAAAGATATGTTTTTAGAGTGGGCTACCCTGTGTGGTGCTTATGCACAATGTCCTTAAATATTTTTAGGTGGCAGCCTATCTTTAAATAATACAACTATGGGGCAAAGTCCCCCCCAAAAAGGTAACTGTGATTCACGCAGAGTAGTTTATTTAGCTAAATGTGACTCCTGCCTGGCCTTTTACATTGGCAAGACTGAAAGTGCTATTAAAAAGAATTTATGAGTATGATGTTAGGACAAAGAATGTTAAAAAAAGCTTTATATAAGCACATTTTGGAATGTGGAAGATTTAAAAGATTTTTGTTTTGTATTTTGGATATAGTAGAACTGAACCCAAGGGGAGGTGCATGGGAGTCTTGTCTTAATTGCCACTCACTTTCCTGGTATTAGTGAAAACATTTCTATACAGCCAGTTCTAAAATTAAGTGCTACTAAATTTTAAGTTTCTTCTTTGTTTTTTATATAGTTAAGATATGTTTTTAGACTATATTGATTTTTACATGTGTTTAGAGAGTTTAATTGGAACATTATTCAATTAATTGCTTTTCCTTGGGATGAAGTTTTTAAGCATTTTAAAGACATTTTAGATATGTTGTTCATTTTGTAAGTTATTGGCGCATTTTTCTTTAAAGCAGGCTCCTTTACATTTCGAAGTGAATGTATTTATACTTTGTGAACTTTTGATTAGTTTGTTTGGATGAAGTCCAAGTTTATCATTTACTGATGAAAGCGCTTAACTTTTGTGTGGGTTATATTAATAAATTATTGTTTTTAACTTATTTTCACTCCTGTTTGGGGATTTCTTTAAGTTTTTATGTTTGTGGCACTGTTGTAGTATATTTCTGCATAGAACCTATGAGTTTTTGCAGCAGTTACAATCTCTGGCTTTCCAGTCTGCAAGTTTTTTGGTTCTCAGTGTTATTTCCATGCAGCCATACCTCCATGTTGGTCATGTTTGGTTATATGTAATAGGTGAGAATAATGACTTCTTACCACAATGGCAACACTTTCTTTGTTATCATGGAATGTAAACGATCTCATAGGTATATACAAAATGAAAGAATACTTAATTATATTTAGAAATGAGTGAAAAATAGCAATGCCACAAGAGACACACTTGGAAAGAACTGAGCATGTGAATTTGATAAAGAAAGGATTTCAGGATGGATATTTTGCAGAATATCAGAGGCAAAGGAAAGGAGGAATACTTATATTAATCACTACAAAGACCTGCAGTAGTGATAGAAGAGGAAAAAATATAATATTGTCAGTTTTGTAGTAGTAAGGAGCTATTGGCAAAGGATGAGGATTACGCTGGCACATATTTATATTCCACCTAAAACTGCTATTATAGAGCTTAAAAAATTGTGAGAAATAATCAGCTTTTAGCCAAAAGTATTACTTATAGCTGGGACTAGAATTTGATTTGCAACAATGAGGATGTATCTGGGGGGCCTTGAATGGAAAATATAAGAGGTTAGATTTCTGTAGAAATTTATGAAAATATTTGGTGTGAAGGACATGAATTCAGTAGTAGGAATGCTAAAGGAATTTACTTATTATTTCCCAAGGTACAGCAACTGTGCTAGACTAGAAAGAAATTACATTTCATAGGAACATGTGCATTTAATTGAGAGCTTTGATACATATCAGATAACTATTTCAGATCATATGCCAATAATTACTAAGATAAAAAATGCAGGGTAATGAAGTAAAGATGAGACACCGGTGCTTCTCCACTTACCTGCTAAAAAGAGAGGGATTTAACAAATGGCTAGTAGACATTACTACCATTAGGGAAGGTTGAAAGTACTACAAAAGTTACAGCAAGTGAGTGGGATAAAGTTAAAGTGGAGTTTAAAAATAGGGGAGGAATAAAAGAAAAGAGATCTGGTTAAAAAGTAACAACAATTATTTAGAGGGCTGAGAAAGGTTAAAGTATTTGAAAATAAGGGGGATTTCACAGAATAAGAAGAGGTGCAATTGTAGAATGCTAAACAGAAATAAGGGAGTACCTAGATAATATCCATGAGTTTAGAAAGATTGTTGCTGGTAAACAACTGTTTTTTCTAATGACTGTAGTGCACAAAACCTTTTGGCACAATGACTTAGGCAACAGAAAGTAGAAAGGGCTGTTGCCAAACTTAAGGAGCCTATAACAAGAAAAATAACCACAGATCCTATAGAGTTTTTAGAGATATTTTGGAAATGTTATGAAAAGTTGTATAAAACATAAAAGTGGAGATATCAAGAAAAAGCCCAAATGGAAATAGTTATGTAAGACTTAAATATGCTAGGGTTAGATGTAGATGAGGCTCAGCAACTAACAGTTGAGACAGGAGGTGATAAGATAAAAATGGTGATGTATAGCCAATCTGCAGGAAAGTCTTCAGGAATAGATGGTATTTTAGTGGAAGTTTGAAAATGAGAAGGGTAGGTAGTGATAAACATCTGGAAGGTTTTGTTTACCAGTATTTTAAAAGAAGAGGAGGCACTGACATCCTGGAGAAAAGATGGGGTGGCTGTAATATCAAAGACAGTAAATAACCTTCTGATCCAGCTTCATAGAGGTCCATTTAAATTTTAAACCATGATTATAAAGTGTTTATGTTAATAATTGCTAAAAGAATGGCAAAGGTAATGCCAAAATTGATAGATATGGACCAATGTGTTTTTGGAAAGGAGGCAAATATTTGACAACATTGATAGAACAGTGATGATCCAGAGGGAAGCCGAGTGAAATAAAATAATACTGTTATTGCTGGGTCTTAATGCAGAGAAAGCATTCAAAATAATAAGTTGGGGTTTTATGAGTAGGGCAATGGAATTATTTACAGTAATAAAGTTAATTAGAAGGATATATGTGGGATTGGAGGCAAAAATCAAACTGGGAGGTTTGCTCTCTGATAAGTCATTTCTGAACTGAAGAACCAGGCAGGGATGTCCTGTTTCCCCTTTGTTATTTGTGTTAAATTTAGAGCTATTGGCAAAGAAAATAAGGGACTCAAACATTCAAGGATATAACTGGTATGATGTTCAAGAAAGGTTGGCTTTATTTGTAGGTGATATTATTTTGTATGTGATGGAACCAGAAAAGGGAATCTCATTGTTGTGGAACATTCTGAGACATTTCTTTTTTTCCAGGATATAAAATTATTACAGAACAAAACAAAGGGTATAGCTGCAAATATGTACCCACACAGGGATTGGTTCAGCAATACCCATATTTATGGGGGCATGATAAAATTAAGTATTTATGAGTGTGGATTAAAAGGGATTCTGTTCAGGTGGCTAAGGATATGTGAGTAGAAACTAAAAAAATAATTCAAAAACTGAGAAAATGGAAGCTCTTGCTTGTGGATATGGATAGCAAGATACAAGCAGTAAAATATTTTCAGTCCCTTTAATTTTATGCACAGGTGAGGCATATTTTTATCAACCAGAAACATTGTGGTTAGTAATTAATAAAGAGTTGATGGATTTTATTTCGGAGGGGAAGAGGGCAAGAGTCAAATTGGGTAAGGTGATCCTCTCAATAGAACAAGGAGGTTTAGGATTATCAAATTTGAAGGGATGTTTTAGAGCTGTTAAGGTAAGGCTCATTTATATAACAAACACAGAAAGCTACAATTTAAAGTAGAAAGGGATGATGATGAATCAGGGGGTGGGTGATTCAGGAAATAAGGAAAGGATGGGATTTTCGATGCAGATCCTTAAGGAGAATAACAGTCATACAGAATATTAAATTCATAATATAGCAGTAAGTTGGCTAAGGATTAAGCCAACATCGGAATTGAGAAAAGAGATTTTGCCAATAGGGATTACTGCAATGAGGGGTACAGTGAATAGACAAGATGGGTCTGGAATTTACTAGGGGAGCTGGCAAAGGAACCAAGGTATTGGGAACAAATAATTAGAGAGGGACAAGTAATATTTTATTTATTTATTTTATTTTTTTTATTTATTTAACATTTCTTTACCAGGAAAGTTTGACTGGACACAGGTCCATTTTCAGCGGAGGCCTGGGGAGAAAAGGTCCAACAATATGAAAAACAAACAAACATTATACCACAAGAAAATTACAAAGTACAGGTCAACAATGAAAGTACACATTGCAAATATAAATAACAGAAAGAGATGACCCCTTAAGCAATTTTAACAACATTTGTACATCAAAGAGTATATGGTATTATACAAACTAGACTAGAAAGCACAGTATGATATTGTTGAGGAAGACTTGAAATGATTTGAGGTAAAAGAGTAAGTATATATAGGGAAGGAAAAAGGCATAATAAGATAGTACTGTAAAGTGTAGATCTGAAGAAAGTCAGAGGGTGTGCATAAAAAATGGAGAATATATAGTTAGTCAGGTGGGTAGCAATAGCAAAGCCAGGATTTTTCTATGTGAATAAATATAAGTTTTTTAAATTGTATTATGGCGCAGATGGATGTGATGGAAGTCAGTAGTTTATTCCATATTTTAGGAATGATGTTAGAGAATAAGGATTCTCCAGCTGAGTTGTTAGCTTTGGTGGATTTAACTAGGAGTTTGTCACTGGAATGGAGTGTTCTAGTAGTGGTGTATGGTTGTATGAGATCTTGAAGGACTGGGGTTTTATCTGGTTCATGGAGTATTTTATGGGTAAAGGTTAGTTGCTTGTATTGGAGGAGCTGAGGAAGTTCTACTAGTTGTCTAAGGACTGTGCAATGGTATGTTTTGTAGGGGGAGTTTGTAGCAAATTTGGCTATTTTATTGTAACATGAGTCTAGTTTAGTAAGGTCTGATTTTTGTAGACTGGTAAGTATAGGGGAGGCATAGAGTAGGGGGTGACAGGAGGTGTGTCCAGGCAATGGTAGCTTTTGTAGATCTGGTTAAAATTTTCTTGTTTCTGTAAAGGAGGCCTAATTTTTTATGCACATTTTTGATAGTTTGGGCTATGTGGATATCAAATTTTAGATTGCTGTCAATTTCGACCCCTAGCAGTTTGGTATCTGTCACAGGGGTGATAATAGTTTTGTTTTTTGACTTTAGGGTGAAAACTGGGAGTGTTGTAGGTGTTTATGAGGGGTAGAAGAGGAGGAATTTGGTTTTATTTGGGCTTAGAATGAGTTGAGAATTGGTAAGCCAGGATTCTAATGATAGAAATGAGTTCTGGGTTATGGTGAGGAGGTTCTGTATGGTGGGGGCAGAGCATATGAGGGTAGAGTCATCTGCATATTGCATCACAGATGCTTGGTGAGTGGAGGTGTGGAGTTGGTTGGTAAAGAGGGAGAACAATAGTGGTCCTAAGATCGAGCCTTGTGGGACACATAGGGAGACTGGGAGGAGAGTGGACAGATGATGTTGTCACAGTACAGCCTGTTGTCAGTCTGATAGGTAGTTTTGTAACCAGGTAACAGTGGAAGCACTAAGGTTTAGGGAGGAGAGGACTTTGATCAATTTGTTGTGGTTTACCATATCGAATGCTTCAGACAGGTTTAGAAATATGGCGGATACGAATTGCCCTGCATTTCTAAGTTGGTTGACTGTATTAGTAAACTACATGAGGGCTGTAGTTGTACTATGATGGGGGAAAAATCCATGTTGTGTGATTGATAATAGATTGTGGGTGTTAAGGTAGTTCATGAGTTGAGTATGGACCACCCTCTCTAGGATTTTGGATAGGGGTGATAGAATAGCGATTGGGCGGTAGTTGCTAAAATTGGTTGAGTTGCCTCCTTTGTGAAGAGGTATATGGGATTTTTTCCATATAGCAGGTACTATGCACTCTAACGTAGATCTGTTTATGAGTATTGCTACTGGATAAGCTATTCCATCAGCAGCTACTTTCAGAAATTCATGTGGTAGTTTGTCTGTGGCTAAGGTAGTTAGTTTTAGTTTGAGAAGTAGTATTTTTACAGTATTTACTGTTACTGGATATAGTGTAAATAGACTGAGGTTGTTTTGAGAGGGTTTACTGAGATGGGGAGTTATTGGGGCATGGCTATTGGAGTTGTTGTTTGTATTGGCTAGGGCTAACATTGTTTCTGTAAAATAAGTATTATATTGTGTTGCCATGTTATCAGGGTTAGTGGTAGAGGTTGGAGTGGGTGTGGAGGTTTTACCTGGAGATAGTATGTTATTAACTGCAGCCCAGAATTTTTGTGGTTTATTATGGTATTCTTCTTGAATATTGTGGTAATAATTGATTTTGTCCTGTTTGATGAGTTTTTAACTTTGTTACGTAGCTCTAGAAATGCTAGCTTTGTGGATTGGGTTTTGTGTTTGTGGTATTGTTCCCAGGCTTTATCCCTAGTTTTTAGAAGGGAATGGCATTACTTGCTCAACTAGGGTGCGTAATTGGCTCTAACTCTAATGGTTCTGGAGGTAGCATAGTAATCTAGAATCTCTAAAAACATTTTATTAAATGAGTTGATTGCTTCATCTAGGGGTAACTGTTTGAGAGATTTTCATTTCATTCAGCTTTTTAGGGCTGAGATGAACTTTCCTAGGTTGAAGGATTTTTTGTTTCTGTACTGTAAGAGGTGTGGTTAGTTTGGAAGGTACGGGCATGCATGAGAAAGGGTGGCAAGTGGTCACTTAGGCCAACTGGAAGACAACCTGCTTGAGATGTTAGTGAGGGATTGTTAACCAAAATCCCTTCAAAGATAGACTGGTGTTTGGTAGTTTTGTCAGTTCTTGTAGGGGATGCGATAAGTTGTGTAAATCCATGAAGGTTAATGTGAGATGATGGGTTTAGAGCAGAACAGTCTTGCCAGTCAATGTTGAAATCACCCAGCAGGACTCTTTCCTGTGGGTATGTATTAGAGGCCCAGTGAATTATGTTATCTAGTGTGTGGATATTATTTCCTGGTAATGAACTTTTTTGGGTTGATTTTTAATTTAGTAAAGATAAGTTTTGTGTTTCCGAAATCGGGGCTGCTATTTTCCAGATAGTCTAGTGCTAGGCATTCTTTAAACAAAACTGCAACACCCCCCCTTTTTGTTTGACCTATCCTCATGTACTATATTGTATCCTGAGGCTACAATTTCATTATTGTAGATGTTGGGTTTTAACCATGTTTTGGTTAATAAGGCAATGTCAGGAGTAAAGAGGGAGAGAAAGCATGCAGATCATGTACTTTATTCATAATACTTCTGACATTCATATTGAGAAACAGTACGGATGATTTATCTTTTTTGTGTGGTAGTCTGATGTTCCCAGGGGTTGGGTTAGATATTGTATCTGGTGAGGGGGGGGGCAGGATTGGGGTGTATGTCTCCAGAGCAGTTTAGCTCCTTTGCAAGGTATAGCAGGAGTTTTGTAAACTTGTATTGTATTTCAGTGTTCTTATAATAGATATGTGCTTTATTTATAGCGGGTAGGATTCTCTATGGTTGGTAGTCTAGAGGGTTGGAGTGGATGAGTTCTGGGGTTATGATGTGGTTAACCTGGCTATCAGGGGGAGATACAGAGGAGGTTTGATATGGATGGTTATCAACTGAGGCTGGTGGATACTTTAGAGCTGTTAGCAAGGATAAGAGAGATAACAGGACAGTAGAGATGAGGAGTAAAAATGCTAAATTTAGGTTTTTATTAGAATGGTTTATTTGTAGTGGAATGTCTTTTATTGTCTATGGTTTAGCTGTATTTGGGTAAATCGTTAAATGCTGATTGAAAAATAGCTATTGTATTTGAGTAGGGGGTGCTGATAAGGTAGTTGGTGGTTAGGTGGGGAGTTGGTATATAGTTTGCTAGTCTGTAGGGTGCAAGTAGATAATGTAAGTGAAGGTTGCTAAGTAGATTGGTTGAGTGTTACAATCAGGTATCTGATTACTGGGAGGTGAATGGTTGATGTAGTTAGAATGCAGACTGTGTCTATCCTATTTGATGGATAGTAGATTTCTATTGGTTTTTGGATAGTGGGTGTGGTTGGGGATGGATAAATGTAATTGAAATGTGGGTGGTTGGAATGGGGGTAGGGTAGAGGACCGGAGTGGAGGCCAAACAGAGCGAGGGCAGAACGGATCGGGCTGAAACCCATTTGGTAGTTTGGCCAGATGCAGAATAGAAAAACCTATCAGTAGCAATATTTACATACAACTGTGAGTCTTTTGCCAGATGTTGTGTAACAACTCAATGTCTGTGGAAGAATATAACTGCTCTTTACTTTTTAATTTATTTTTGTTTCAATTAATTTTATTTTTTTTGATTATACTTTTCTTACTTGGGACTAAAGTGGAGAGACTAGGTGAGTAAAGCCAGATGTTGATAATGTATGACGTGAATCCTTGGTTTAGAAAAGAGAGGACAGAGGCAGCAAAGTCTAAGCCTTTAGCACACTTTCCTGAAGTAAGTTAGGTGCCAAAGTGATACAGAGACTAGGGAGAGAGATGCATACTCAGTTGGGGTAGAAGAAAGGTGGTGGTGATGGGGGTTAGTGAGCCAATAAATATGTGTGCACACCACAGCCTAGACTAATTTGCACAAAAAGCTTTTTGGGAGAGTAATGAAGAGGTTAAAATGAGTTTCAGTGGAATTTTTTCTGAAAATGTAAAATAAATATTCTGGATTTCAGTGTGTAGAGTGTACTTAGTTTGAACTCTTGGCAAAAACATATAGCTTGGCATTCATTGTTAATAAGAATCAGAAGTAAAATGTTTTATCACTTATAAACTGTGCAGCTTGTGAAATTTATTATCTACAAACATGACAAGATGAACACTTATATGCAGCTGTGTCTCGTCAATATGATATGCAAGATAGGCCAAGGACAAATGGAGTTATTCTTCAGGAACAGAATGTTTAAGATATGGAAAACAAACTGTCAGCAGACCAGCTTGAGAGGAAAGACATATTATTCTGGAAAATTTCCAAAACTGCTGATGCAGGCAGAAAAGACACTATAATGCTTGGGACTTTTTCTTTTGTATAAGAGACTTTGATTATTTTAAGCTGAAGTACATTTGATGTATTACCTTTCATTTGTTAAACTAGATGTCAACTTTGTATGTTGAGTAAACAAATGTCATGACAGCAGAACTGTGTCAGTGTTTTCATTGAATAAAGGTACAGACTACCTAAATAGTGTAGTACAACTTTAATCTTAACAGTGGCAAGACCAGTCCAGTGCAAACAACCGGTGAGGGTGACCTGAAGAGGTGCCTCTCACAGTATGACATTCCAGCGCAGACCTTTTTAGAATCGATTCTTCTCTTCCTAAAACTTTGTCCATTGACTGGAGGACAAACACTGCAGCGCAGTACAGGGCAGCACAAAAAATCTCCTTCAGACAGTTGGTGATATACGGAGTTCGATTTTCTACTGCCAAAAATTTGTCTCACCAGCATCTAGTGAAAGACAACAGAGAATTCTCCCACAACTGATCTCTGTGTCAAGACTGGCCGCCTTGTCCTAAACATTTGTGGTAAATGTTTTCTTCTGTTTTTCTTTTAACAATGAATGCAATTCATAAAAATGCCAAGAAGTGCACCAAATCTTTTCCTGTTATTGTATCTGAATCATATGTAGATGTGTGAAATTATTTACAGACATGGTATGATCAGCATATTAGCACTTGTAAGTCTTTGTTAGGAAAAAACGACAACCCTGCATTATGCAAATGTATTGCAACCTTTGACTGGTATGTGCGTAAGGCAAAAGTGTCACAAAATGTTGAGGAATGTGTCATTTGTAATGATTTAAATGTTGCTTTTTGCTTGCCTTATCATAAACGTATTGTACAAAACCTGGAACACAACCAGGATAAAAATGCAAAAGATTTATTAGAGGGTAATGCAAATGTCAAAGTGTGTACTTTACAGTCTGATTTGAAGGAGTTTAAAGATTGGATTGCTAAAGTTAGCAACCAGCAAGATCTTGACCTCATGGGTCACTTTCAGACTTACTGTGATAAATTGAATGCATCTGGTAAAATGCATACTGACACTGCTAAATGTACAAAGGAATTTTTTCAGTTTTTGAAAGTCTCACAGACTGAAATTAAGACCTTTATACAAACTGTTATTGAGCAAGGCAGTAAAGCTATTGGTGTGATAGAAGGATTAATGGATAAAATTGTCCATTTGCAAGAAACATATGGCAAGCAACTGGCTGACGCACAGCATGACATAACTGTTGCAAGAGAGGAGATGAACACATTACGAGCTCAGTTAGATGCACAGGAATCTGAGGCTGCTAGAGCAGCAAACATAGCTGCTAGAGCAGCAGACTTAGCTAATCAAGATCTTTTAAGATTACAAATCTTGTTAGAAAAATATCAATCTAAAGCACTAGAAACTGTTGTTACCAGTCCTATCATAGCCTCAGCTGTGAAGTTTATCATCAGTCTAGGATGTTAGAAACCCCTAAGTGGGATGAACAGAAGGGTATTTTAATAACATGATTACATTTGAAGCGTGGGTTTTTAAAACTGTAGGCACTGCATGGAATGATACACTTGAGCGTTGCTTCTGAAATTTTATTCCTTAGCGTTTTATGGCTTATATTCAGCAAAAGCAGTATCCAATACAAACTAAACACCTAAGAATGACAGCAGTATTGTTAGCATACACTAGGGGGCAATCTCTCACACCAACACTTTATCAGTTTCAGATGACAGTCTGTGATTCCTTGGAAGAACAGGCTGAACATTACCAGCTGGCATATGTGCTAGTTAATGGCAGCGATAAAAAGATTTGAAAGATGACAATTTTCAAAAAGCTATTATGCACTCCTTCTTAGACCATTTGGAAGGTGTCCTAGGAGATATCAAACTTATTTATGAGGAATCTTCAAATACACTCAACAGAATTAGTAGATAAATTGCTGAGAGCACGTATTATATGTAAAGATAATGCTATTCATAAGCAGAAGATTGACACTCCCTGTTCTGCACCCATTGTTAATGAAGTAAGGGAAAGGGGGCGTGGGAGATGGATTAATCAGGGACAGCAAATCCCACAGCAGGTAATAGGACAATCATATCAAGGGCAAGTTATATAGAGGCAACAACGGGCAGAATTAGCTCCCCCAGCCACTCAGTTAGCTTCTCAAGTTAATCAATCTGTAGAGGGTCCTCCAAAGAGACGGCCTATTTGTTATTCCTGTAAGCAGGAGGGTCATACTAAAAATTATTGTAAATATTATCGCAGATGGCACCAGGAACAAGAGGCAAATGGTAAGTTTCTTACCGTAAAAAATGTTGATAAGCCACGTGTACCAAGACAGCAACAAGTAATGCAGCCAGAAGTACAAACACAGCAGTACACTTCACAACAATATGTGACAGAGGGTAATAGGGGACTACGGCAACAACGCCTATATACCACAAACACTCAGCAGTCAGTTTTCCCAGTACAGTAAAGGGATGGTGTGACACCTAGTGTCAATGTTGACACCTAGTGTCAATGTACAAGATAACATTGTTAGCACACAACATACAACTGTTCCTTTTGACTTTGTTCCTGAGGGTCCAGAAAATTCTAATTATCAGCAGCAAATAGCCCTGCATCAGGAACTTAATCAATCTTCTTATGTCGGCTGTGAAAAAGTCAAAGAAACACTGCAGTTATGTCCTTTGCAGTCCAATGCAACCGATGATTTGGGGTGGGAAGTAGATGCACTATAGGGGTGTGACCCCCACTACCCAAGTCCCTTTCTTGACTAATTTCAAGAAGGGGAAAGATGGATGACCACTTATCAACATTTGGGTAGAGGGGAACCCGTGGGAAGATGTTCTTCTAGATACAGGAGCAGCTGTCTCAGTGACAGGTAGGCATTTGCCTCCTGACTTGTCTAAACATACATGTATTTCAGGTTTTAATGGCTCTGGATGTCTAGCCATAGGTAGTAAACCTGTGCAAAAAAATATTCCTTGTTTTCCTGCCTCTTCTAAACTAGTTAGACCAGTTTACAGGCCTTGCTGTATCCTGGGCTGTGTTGTAGTTCCTGTGTTGTCCATTGCCTTACTTGGATAGAAGGAAGTTTCTTAGCTCACCAGTGGGAGTGGGGAGCCTTGAATAGCCTACCTGTCCTTGAGGAAAGTGACCTCAGCACAAGAAGCTGTAGTAATTGGTCATTTTGGACCATTTCTAGCTCTTTTGAAGTTCCTTGGTTAAAATCTGCCTCTGGCATTTTTTGAAGCCATATTGCTCAGACACAGCTCCACGTGGTCCTGTTGAGTCTTCCTGGCTACAGAGAACTGAACAAAGCGACTGCTTTCCTGATTAAGTATCCTGCTGTTTTTTATATTTGTTTTACCTTCTACTGCTTACCTAGAGCAAGCTTTATCTGTTTTCATAGTTATTTACTGCATTTTTTATTATCTGCACTTAAAAGTACATTTTAGTCGAAATTAGTCGAATTCAAGTCGAAAAGTGTTTGTTTGCTGTTTAATTTAATTGTTTGGCTGCCCACTAAAGTGTGCTAGCCTGTACTACTGACTTATTACCTTTTCTGCATTTAGCGCAGAGTTGCCACTAGAGCACCATCGGGCAGCGCCGGTTAAACAAGGTTAAACTATTTCTGGCTCCGTAAAGTCTGCTCTTCATTTTTTCCCTGCTCTACTTGTAATCTAAACAGTCTATTCTCTATCTGTAAATCTTAGCACTTGTTCCTAAAGCATTTTTTAGTCAGGTAAAGCACTTCTATATTATACAAAGTACTTCACTAGCTTAAAACCCCCTTGAGTACCCACTTCCCTATAGGTCTTTTCTGACTCAGTTACACAGCAAACTTTTTCATTTCTTCTAGCATGTCAAAGGGTCAGTTGCTAGCGTCCTCTCCTGCTCAGCTGGTGAATCTGGGAATATTGAGGCAATGTTACAATTGCCTCATGTACTCAGACAATCCTCTCCTCCTCCCACAAAACACAAATACATGCTAGAGATGCAACTATATAGCCAAACTGGAGGCTGAGCTCTCTCAACTCAGGACTGGCAAAACCAGACAGGAGGAGAAGGTAACCACACACACCATGAACCCAGTCTCACATAGAACTGTCACAACTACAAATCAAACACATAAACACACAAAGACATACTCAGAAGCACTGATCAAAAATCTACCAAAACAGCAGAGGCCTCCAAAGCAGACACCCAAACAACTGCCACCTCAGGACATAACATAAGCAACACATAGATCACAAAGTCAGTGCGCAAATCAGTCACAGCCCTTAAGGCCAAACACAATGCCAGACACACTTGTCATAGGTGACTCCATAGTCAGACACACTGACGTCCCACTCACCAGACTGAACACGGAGAGGGTCACAGTAAGCTGCCTGTCGGGCGCTAGAATCTGCCACATAACACAAGCACTCAGGTCACTCCACAGCAAGTACAAGTATGACTCAGTCATTGTCCAT
This sequence comes from Protopterus annectens, assembly GCF_019279795.1. NCBI lineage: Eukaryota > Metazoa > Chordata > Ceratodontiformes > Protopteridae > Protopterus > Protopterus annectens. The sequence continues at coordinate 969,316,987 of NC_056735.1, forward strand.
GCCGGTGTGAATGACCTGAGATGTACCTCCCTGGACTACATGAAAAGAGACATAAAGGAGCTCTCAGATTATGTAGCACAGGCTGGTATGACCCTGACCCTGAGCAGTATCCTACCTTCACCAAGAATGATGCCACAATACAGAGACAAAATGATCAGTTTTAATAATTGGCTTAATTTCTGGTGTCATTCTAAGGGGATCCAATGTCTGTCTGCCTGGAATGACATGCTTGACAAGCCACACTGCTTCGCAAGGGACGGCTTGCACCTGTCACCCCTGGGTTTCGGATATTGGCAAAGGCTCTTGCCACCCCATAGTGCCTTTTTAGACAAGGCTCAAATTCTAAACCCACCGCCCTAGAAAACAATAATGGAAAAAAACTAAGGGTAATGCTGCTCAATGCCAGAAGTCTAAATCTCAAGATGCATGCCCTCGAAGCCCTCCTCAGTATGGAGAACATCGATATCTGTGCTGTGACTGAAACCTGGTTCAAGGCTCCTGAGAGCACCCCAGCACTATCAGGTTTTACCTCAAATCATGCGTTCCGGCCCCAAAACCCGGACCATACCACAAAAGGAGGGGGTGTATCCATATTCATCAAGGATACCCACACCTCCAGGCTGGTGGCAACTCACGAAGCATCAGAGACCATTCAGGTGCAATTAACCATAGGCAAAACTGCTTTACAGTTTGTAGCATGTTACAGGCCACCCTCTCAAACTCAGGAACCCCACACAGCCTTCCTGAAGACACTGGAGAGTATAAATGTCTCTCCAAACACCATCATATTGGGTGACTTCAACTACCCAAACATAGACTGGGAACATTACTCAAGCCCCAATACCCTAGCCCAAGGGTTCCTGGAGTTCATAAACTCAAATGCTATGGAACAACTTGTCACCATTCCCACAAGAGGTGAAAATATACTAGACCTGATCATCACAAACATGGGGACAAAATGCTCCACACTGGAAGTATATCCCTCATTGGTGAGATCAGACCATAAACTAATCTCACTGGAGATCCACATCCCCCCCCCACCCCAAAAAAAAGACCACAGTGAAGAACTTCTCAAAAGCCAACTTCACACTTCTTAAGACTGGTGTGGTATCCTTCAAGGCCCCTGAGCCATTGGAAACCACAACCCACGCTGCTGAATCCCTTACAAATGCTTTCTACGAGCACTTCCAGGATTGCATGGATCAAGCAATCCCAAATAAAATCAAGACCCTTTCCACCAAAGGCAAGCGCCCGATCTGGTGGACCCCAGCCATAAACAAACTTTACAACAAGAGGAGAAAGCTGCTACAAGATAGAGCAAAATCCCTAAAAGGGAAGACATCTCTGATCAATACTAGTAAAAAACTATGATCACTCATAAAATCATCCAAGGCCAACTTTGAGAGAAAAATCACCAAGGACTCAAAAGACAATCATAAGGCCTTCTTTAGCTATGTTAGAAATCTGGGTGGAAACTCCCAGATATGCTCAGAATTAGTCCAAAATGATACAAAAATCACTGAACCCGCAGACATTGCAAACATACTGGCAGACAGGTTCAGTGAAAATTTCTCCCCTCCCTCCCCCCCAAAAGGAGAAATATCTATCCCAGCAGAGTGTAGCCTCCCAATCATCTCAAATGCCCAGGTGAGAGCTGCTCTCTCTAAAGCTAAAAACACAGCATCAATGGGACCGGATGGTGTCCCCGGCTGTGTGCTACACGAACTCAATGAGGAACTAAACCCACACATAAGGCTGCTGTTTAATCTTAGCCTTACCACAGGATACATACCCAAAGAGTGGCGTACGGCAACTGTGTGGTCCCACTCCACAAAGGCGGTGCTTCTTCGGACCCTGGTAATTACCGCCCCATAAGCTTAACAAACCTGGTCTGCAAAGCTATAGAGAGGATCATAATGGAACTCATAAATAAAGACATAGGGGACCTACAGACATTGGATCCTACCCAATTCGGCTTTGTCAAGGGCAGATCATGCCTCTTGAACTTGGTCGACTTTTTTGAAACAGTCACCAAGGCCATTGATGAGGGTAAGGCAGTTCACACAGCCTACCTTGACCTTGCAAAAGCTTTCGACACAATACCCCACTCGGGTATCGTAGAAAAGCTCACCAGCTTAAATGTAAGCCCATATGTCACAAGATGGGTTGCAAACTGGCTCAAGGACAGAACCCACAGGGTTAGAGTTGCTGGTGCCATGTCAGACTCCAAGCCGGTCACAGGCGGTGTCCCACAGGGCTCAGTCCTGGGCCCCCTCTTGTTCGGCATCTACTTTTCAGAAGTGCAGGCAAACATAGGAGGATTGTGGCTGACAAAGTTTGCAGATGACTGCAAACTGGGCGCCATAGTTGAAAATCCATCGGACACAGATATCCTTCAGAGAGGTCTCATAGAAACGGATAACTGGTGCCAGAGCCATGGCCTTAAGCTAAATGCCAAAAATGTATAGTCATACCCTTTGGTAAAAACAAGGTAACCCCAAGTTACCACATAGGTGGCAATCCATTAAGCACAGAAGAGGTTATCAGGGACCTGGGGACCCAAGTTGACAGTAACCTTTCTTTTGACACTCACATTGCCAAAGTGGTTAGGAGGACCTTCTACATTGCCCACCTGATTATGAAGGGATTCACATCCAGATCAAGGAGGACATTGTTCCCCTGTACTCTTCACTTATCAGACCAATGATTGAGTACAATGCCCCATTCGAATGTATCTTACCCGACACCTGCAGCAATTGGAAAGACCCCAAAAGTTCCTCACCAAAAGGATAAAGGGGCTCAAAAATATGCCATATGCTGCCCAACTGAAGAAACTCCAGCTCTATTCAGTCACATACCGTCTGCTCAGAGGTGACCTGTGCCTGACATACAAGGCCATGTCCAACCCGGAATTAATGGACATGCTCCACCTCAAAAATCCAAATCCACCAGAGCCACAAGAGCAAGAGTCTTAAACCTCAACACGGATATAAATAGGACGTGCTGGAGGGACAGATTCATCACCCAGAGACTCCCTATGCTGTGGAACAGAATCCTGGTCCATGTGAGACAGAGCACCTCGCTGGCTCTGTTCAAGAGGAATCTTGACCAGTGGATGGGAGATCGTAGGTTTACCCCGGGGATCATCTCTGTATCACTGCTGGACAGAGGCACGGCAAACTAATGGGTATAGTATTCTTCAACCTAAGGGGTGGTGAAAGCCACACAACTCTGGCTAGGCTTATAAATGCCCTAGGGCAGATAGCCTAGTATGAACCTATGAACCTATGAACCTATAAGTACAATTCTCCCATCATGGGGAACCGGTGAAAAGGGTATTTTTGATGCATACTTCTTGCACTTCCACAATCTGGGGAATGGATATATTGCCCAAAATGGGAATTGTCATAGACCTTCCTAATGGCATTATATGGCAAGGACAAGGTCCCATGTTGTGTATGATTGAGGCAATACATGTATCAACCAGTTCTGAAAGGGCCGTACTGTCAGCTCTACTGAAAATGAAGTATGGTCAAAGGTAAAACAACAGTTTCCTCCGTTGTGGTCTCAAGGGCCCACAGACTGAGGGAAGCTAAAGTAAGGAGTTTCTGTAGGTAGTGATGAAGATTTTATTCCACCATTTCAAAAACATTATCAGATTCCAAAGGAAGCAGAGACAGACATGCAAAATTGCATACAACGATGGCATGATGTGGGAATAATTCAAAAGGGAAATAGCCCTACAAATTCACCCATATGGCCAGTTAAAAAGAAAGATGGCACTTACCGATTGGTTATTGATTTACGAAAAGTGAACCAATTCACAACTCCCTGGGCTCATCTCATTCCATGGGTCCCAGAGCTAGCAGCAAGAATAAAACCGCAAAGTCAGCAGTTTACAGTCATAGACTTAGCTAATGGTTTCATTGCAGTACCACTGCAGGAAAAAGATTGGCAAAGGTTTACCTTTACTTTTCAAAATGAACAGTATGTCATGACACAGTTACCGCAGGGGTTACAAAACAGTTCAGTTATATTTCACCAGATAGTTGGACGACTACTACAAGGTCTAGAATCTGATGATTCTGTTCTATATTACACTGATGACATACTAATACAGTCTGAAACAAAATAACAGCATTTAGCTAAAGTGACACAGGTCCGTCAAACACTGTAGGAGGCAGGGTTTAAGGTTAAAAGTGAAAAGGTACAATTCATGTCATTTGAAGTAAAATTTCTAGGTACTGTTTTATGTCCTTCTGGCAGGGTGCAGGGAATTTTGCAAGTGGATAAACTGGTTACCATTCTGAATTTGCACAAATTTTTAGGTATTATGAATTACAATCGGGAATTCATAGAAGATTATGCCAGCATGACAGTTCCTCTATATGACATACTTTCTAGCCAGAAAGAATGACCCTTTCTGGAGTAGGGGCCAAAGGAAAATATGGCTTTTTGTGATTTAAAGGCAGCATTGGCCAAGGCTACAAAACTAACAGCTCCAAGTTTAACATGTTCCTTTGTGTTACAGGCAGCAGCTGGACCCACCACACTCTCTGTTGTGCTTTTACAGGAGTGGCCTCAGGGCTCTGATGCTAAAATGGAAAAGACTTTACACCCCATTACATTCTTCAGTAGAAAGATGACACATGTTGAGAGGGGATATCACCCATGCATTCAGCAATGTTTGGCCATTTACTGGGGTTTAAATCAAACTGAATACCTAACAGCTTTTTCCAAAGACATTATAGTACAGGCACCACATTATGCCATACAGGCTTTGGTAAATGAGACTCAGTTACATAAACTGATTGATGACGTCAGTCAAGCAGTGTTTGCAAAATGGTTGGCATTATTTAATGTCAAGCAAGTTACAATAAAGGCAGGAGATAAGTATTACTTATTTAACTTCATGAGATATGAAGGAAATGACACAAATGCATTTAACTTCATGAGATATGAAGGAAAACGACACAAATGCATTAGGCACATTTCAAATCCAGAAAAGCCCATTCTGTCTCCTGATTTTCAGGAAGACAGGCCATCCGTCTTTGTTGACGGTGCTCAATTTTGGGACAATGGATAATATTGGACTGGATTTGCAGTAGTACCAGAAAACTCTTCTATGGGACAGCCGACCCTGATTCAGTTACTGGGACACATGTCTGCTCAGTGTGCTGAAATGGAAGCAGTTTTTTATGTGTTACAGCATTTTCCACCTGTCAATATTTTTTCAGATAGTGCATATGTAGTTAATTCTCTACAGCTGCATATATCTACATGGGCAAGGAGAGGGTTTTTGATAATATGGGCAAACCCCTCAAGCATGCTTCTGTGTTACAGACTATTTGGGATTTGGTTCGTAGTCAGTCCCTTGTGGGTTGCTACAGTATCTTAAAGGTAAAAGCTCATCAAAAAGCTACAAATGAGATTTTTCAGTTAAATAACTATGCTGATCAGATGGCAGAAAAGGCAGCCAAGAAAGGAATGCAGTTGTATCCTACTGAACACCTTTCTGGTGTACCAAATAAAACCACTGCAGCACATGTCATACAGACATTTTCAGCTCAGAATTTGCGGCATGATTTGCTGCAGATCCAGACTAAGTTTGGACTGCAGGAAGAGTTAGAAAAATGTACTCTTGTAGGAGAAAGTCCAGGGCTATTAATATTATGCAAAATGTTTTGAAGACAGTTTAGTCTTCCTTATATACTGTAGCAACAGATATGGCAGTTAGTGATATTTAATCATCAGGTATTGGGACATTTGGGTACACAAACATTAGGGCCCATTGTGAAGAACAAGTACTGGCATCCACAGTTAAAGATAATCTGCGATTTAGTGCATGCTGAAATCTTCATATGTTTGCAGGTTAATGCTCAATTGAAAAAGCCACAGTTACTAAGGATAACTCCAGTGGATGGACCTTGGTATGCCATCCAAATTGACTTTGCAGGCCCATTACCCCCAGCTAAAGGTAGGTACAAGTATCTTCTTGTGGTAGTTGATGTTTTTTTCAAACTGGGTAGAAGCAATTCTTACCAAAACAATGACGGCTAAGGCTACAGCAGAAGCTTTATGAAAAAATATTTTTTGTCACTGGGGATGGCCACGAGTTATCGAATCCGGTAATGGGCCACAATTTGTCAGTAAACTGATATAAGCTTTATGTGATTTGCTTGGTATCCAGCAGCAATTTCATGTTTCTTACCATCCTCAGTCCAAGAATGAACAGGACACTTAAGGAATGCCTTAAGAAAGCCTGCTTGGAAAAAGGCGTGAATTGGGTAAAACATTTGTCTGGAATCTTGCTGGGTGTCAGAACAACTCCTCACAGTAAAACAGGGATATCACCTTTTGAAGTTATGACAGGCAGGAAAATGCCTGTACAATTGCCATTTGATCCTACTGTTAGTACAGACCATTATTAGAAATTTCTCAGCATCAACAATGATTAAAGGATATTTCTGAATTGTGTCAAAGTTTGATTCTAAAGTTTCTATTAAATGTTGTCAATTTCCTATATTTTATTTGGGAAAAGGAGAAAATTCAAAGAACTATCCACCATCAACACAATGGCTAGTCTTCGCTTATGTGAAGGAATGTGTTAATCATACCATACAGGGAATTAGTATTCTCCCAATAATACAAAAGTACAAATAAATTTTACTACTGGAGCTTCTGTAATATGTACTAATACCACAGTCATTACAGGCAGCATACATTGAGCATATGTTCTATCAATATTAATAGGTAAACCTACCTCTGTTCATACAAACCATTTGGTTAAAATCCCTTCTACCTGTAAAAAGGTAGGCAGACAGTATCAAAAGGTTGTAATATATTTTAACATTACATTCCCAGACACAGGCAGATGCAGATAGAAAAGAGCTTGGTATGATACTCTGCTAGGAGGCCTAGGCACAGGCATTGGAGCTATTAATGCAGCTGAAGTTGAAATTCTAACTAGTCGTTTAAAAGTAGTGGGGGAAGATATCTCTCAGATTGTACATTTACAAGCATCTTGGAATACAGAAATATGGAAACACACCTGCAGAATATAAATTATCAGTAGCATGTTTTAGACAATTATGATGCTATGCTGCTACATCAGTTGAAAATTGATGGTAACACGACGATTTTTGTAAAGTGGACAAAATGCACTATGCAATCACTGTATGTAGAAATTCAAAAAACAAAAAATAACATACAAATTGATGTTACAAAATGAAAATGTTTGGCGACAATTGTTTAACAAATGGATACCTGATACAGATTGGATTAAACTATTTACTGAAGTAACATATTGTACTCCATAATATTGCACAGGAAAATTCATAAATTATAATGTTACTGATACCACTATTATGTATCTATTTCTCGTACCAGAAGGGTATGAGTATTTTTTTTTTTCACAATTTGAAGGTAATCATATAGATGTGAGAGGGAAAACACATAAAACTGAGTATTGTACAGAGACTCAAAATGGATTCATTTGTGGACAGCATTCGCCTGTCTATGAACCATGCTTACTGCAGCATTCTGTTAATTTGTGTAACTGGACTATTATGCCTTCTTCTTTTCAAATGTTTATAGAAATGGCTCCTCAGTATATTTGTCTGGTTACAGATCAAGATGTAGGTCATAATTTAAAATTACATTTTGAAGGATGTTTATCACATGTTGATTTCCTTAAATGGAATAATAAGAGCTATGTGTTTACTGAAACCATAGAAGTAAATATTTCCAAGAATTGGTATTATGACTTAATACAGCTTCTCAATATATCTGTATCATTGGATAATTTAAAAAACATAATGAACAATACTAAGATTCTCAGAGAATATTTGGGAAAAAAAGAAATAAAAGTATTCTGCATTAAGCATCATTGCAAAAAATAAGCTACTTAGTTTGGCTGAAAAGACCAAAAAAGACACTGCTCACAATTGGTGGGATATCTTTACTGGCTGGTCAAAATCAGGAAAAAACTGTTAAGTTGGTTGATACATCCTGTATTAGTAGTATTAGGCATTACAGTCATATTAACTATCTGGAATTGCTACCTAAGTTGCCATTTATGGAAAACGTATAGAATCCAACAAATCATGATGGTTAACCTAGATAAACTGGAAAATGTTTCAGTGTGTACAACTGAAGTCAAAAATGGACAGTCATTTTCCACCTTTTAAATGAAAGAGGGAATTGTGAGGGTAACAAATGGCTTAAAATGAGTTTCAGTGGATTTTTTCTGAAAATGTAAAATAAATATTCTGCATTTCAGTGTGTAGAGTGTACTTAGTTTGAACTCTTGGCAAAAACATATAGCTTGGCATTCATTGTTAATCAGAAGTAAAATGTTTTATCTCTTATAAACTGTGCAGCTTGTGAAATTTATTATCTGTAAGCAGGACAAGAAGAACTTTTGTATGCAGCTGTGTCTCATCAATATAATACGCAAGATAGGCCAAGGATGAAAGGAGTTATTCTTCAGGAACAGAATGTTTCAGATATGGCAAACTGTCAGCAGACCAGCTTGAGAGGAAAGACATATTATTCTGGCAAATTTCCAAAACTGCTGATACAGGCAGAAAAGAAACTATAAAGATTGGGACATTTTCTTTTGTATGAGAGACTGATTATTCTAAGCTGAAGTACCTTTGATGTATTACCTTTAATTTGTTAAACTAGATGTCAACTTCATATGCAAAGTAAACGAATGTCATAACAGCAGAACTATTTCAGTGTTTTCATTGAATAAAGGTACAGACTACCTGAATAGTGCAGTACAATTTTAATCTTAACACTTTTAACACCAGGTGAAGAAGAAGCAACTGGGACACGTCCATAAAGCTTGTGATTGTGTTTTTCTATTTTTGTTGGCTTCCTCAAATCCTTGGCTAGACAGCAATCATTGTATCGCTTTGAGGGTCAGTAGATAGAATGTCAGCCAGGTATATTCAAGTAATAGAATGGGAAGAGGCCAAAAAGACATTTGGATTGCAAGCTAGTGATTGCTTTCCCTATCAGGGATTGATACAAGAGTATAGTCAAAGAGAAAGGGATAGGGGAATCCTAAATGAAAGACTGTTTCAGTTTTTAATTAAATGTCAAATGCTGTTAAAAAGGGATATTTAGTTGAGCATATAAAATATTGCATGGTAACTATAGGAATTAATCAGAATTGGTCAGAAAAAGATTGGGAAGGGAGATTAGATATGCAATTCACAAAGAAACAATGGGTGGACATATGTATAACTTCCAAATATGCAGAAAATCTAGAAGAATTAGGATTTTGCCTGGAAGTGTTTGTCTAGATACTTTTATACCCTAAGCAGACTCCAAAGAATTTTTCCTCAGGTAGATGGCAAATGTTGGAGGTGTGATGGGTAGAAGAAAGAGATAACTGGGAACATATATTTTAGGAGCATAATGAACTGGGAGACTTTAAAATTTTCCTGCGTCAAGAAAACTGAGTGAGCAAATTAGTGCAATTAAGGAAATTTTCTTTTTTTGAGCTAGGATGCAGGATCTGAATTGCCTTGACACAGTAAGGCCTTGGTAAGTGTAATTCTGGTGTCTGACAAAAAAGTAATTGCTAGAAAATGTAAATCAAAATCTAAACCAAATATACTTGAAGTAGTGAATATTGTAACACAGATGAAAGAACAAGAAGTGGGATCTTGAGAAAAGGGTAGGAGTAACAACATTGAAAAAATAGAAGTTCTGGGGACAGTATATGCATAAACATGTTTTGGAGAAGGAATGAGGTTTAAGAGAAGGCAGGAATTGAATAATTTCTGTAATGTTGCTTAGATTATATGATATATAACAATATATGTGATGTATAATGTTTGTAAATGTGAACTTGTTAATATGGTTTGATTACTTTTTATATAAATGAAAGTGTGCCTGTGTCACAAGTGATAACTCAATAAAGGTGTTTAAAAAATAAATAAAGTAAAAGTTGATATACTGCACACAAAAAGTGCGGACAAGAACAACCCCAGAATATGCTAACTCACCTGAAATCCCCCCCAATCCAAATAAACACCTGATCTATATAAAAAATGAAACCTGGACCACAGTGTCTGCTCACTATTATATATAAAGAAAAAAATGAGTCATTGATCACATTTTCTGTTTACTACAGCATAAAGCATGAAGTGCACAAAAATCCACACACACATTCCTCAAAATGAAATTCATTCCTATTAGAACTGTATTACTGGCAAAACAGACATGGAAATCCAACTGGTTTATGTGATACACAAATTACTGTTGGATTTGGGAACTTGATGTGAGACTCGTGGATTTACACTCATTCTCTAAGTGCACAGTATAAGCTATTTTGTGTATCACACACCAGCCCTTTATGTACACACATTAGGCTAATGATGGCTTAGGGAATCAAACCTTAGACTAAATGAGGCAGCTCATTGACAGAGTATTGCCTTAATTTTCTGTGTTAACTGCCAGACTTCAGAATCTCCTACAATATTCACATTATTGGCTCCCTTGAGATGTAAAATCACATGCAATTTCTTACCAACAAATAACTGTGAAGTAAAGAGTGCTTATATAGCAATCTTTAAATGAAAGCCATTTCCTTATCAAACTATCTTAACTTCTTTTTGTGCCTTTTGTATAAAAAATAAAAAGATATGTGCATACCTATGATCAATTGTCATGTTTATGTTAAGCACCAGACCCATGCTGAACCTTGCTCAGCAGCCACAGAAGAAGAGTTTTGGGAAGCCATTAAATCAATTTAAACACTTCATCCAAACTTTCTTAAAGTCTGAATGAAGCTTGTATCAGCTTCCTTCTGATATTCTTGAAAGACTGCTCACTTGGTTAGTGCATAAGTTAGTGTGGTATGGCTTTCTTCCAACTGTTTTTCCAGCTGTTGTAGTACATGGGAGCAGGTAAAGCTCCATGCACTACAAAGAATTATGATTGAATCTTTCTGATCATGACCACATAAGTCATGTGCTCTCAATATATGTGCAAAATTCATTTCTCTAGCTTTGCTCTCTTGATGAATTATTTGACATCCATGTCTCAAACTTTCAGCATCCTACTTATGATCGGAGGAATGATCATAATATTCTATATTGCTGCTGGTGAGAGCAGCTAAAAATATATACTGTTAGTGAAATGCATAGTTGGCAACAACTGGATAGGTGTATACATTTTTAAAATGCATGGCCATGGGGAAGAGTAAAGGATGTGAATGCAAACCTAATGTTTCTGGCTACATTCATGAGTCCAGGTAGTCTTTCCATCTCCTTAATTTCCATATATATTGAATATATTCATTCATATTTAATGCAGGGGTTATTTTCTCACCTCTTTTAAGAAACACCTTATTACATTCTTCTCACTAATTATGAACATATTAATGTCTCACAAGGCTGCTGCTGTAATTGGCTACTTTATTTTTGTCTCTCCTGAACAATCCACCATTGTCTAACTACTTTACCTTTCCATGTAAGGAATTAATACGTTTGAAATTATGTAATGTCATCTTGGACTCAATCACTCCAAGGTAAAAAAAAATGTTTTTGTTATACACTACCTTCATCTGCATTCTCCACTGTTATACACAGTAGGTGCACAGGGAATCTTCTTATACTTTCTAGTTATGACAATTCACCATTTTTGATTGTCTGTCCTGAACTAGTTCCACTGTGGCTTCTTCTTTGGAAAGACAAGCTTTCCAGGATTGCGTAGAATACTGTAGCTGGATGTCTAACCAACAGTTTGCGGGAGGGACATTTTTTTGGATATCATTTTATATCATTTTGAGATCTCATCAGAATTCCTTCTTTAATTTTCACATGCTTATTTCCCTTTAACATACTTTAGTTGATCACCACATAAACATATCTACTTTGATCATTAGTTATTGGAAAACACTCTCACTTCCCAATGAATTTTGTATTCTTTACTAAAGTTTCCTTAAAGATGTCTTATTTTGTACATTATCACTGAATTCTCCAGTCCTGTTAACAGTCCGTTGAATCTTTTATGAATATTTCTTTATGAATTATATTGTATATTTTTTATCATGAAAACAACAGCAACACATGCTGATCCAGTACTTCATACTATCTAAAATATAATCAGTCATTTGACAGTAAAATAGAGTGGCAGGGGATGTACCTAGGTGCAACATAGGTGCTACAATTCTTACTTCAGTTAGAATTTCACAGGATAGAATACTGTACCTTAAAGTATGCTCCTTTTCTAGAAAAGTAACTGTCACATCCGAAGTGGGAAATTACTCATCATGGATTTATTTTGTTGATTTTGGTTCACAGATACATCACATTATAATTTGTCAAAATGCAGAGAGTGATTGATGTTTCTGAGGCTGAAGCAGCCAATGGGTGTGTGTATATACTGTGTATATATATATATATATATATATATATATATATATATATATATATATATATGTATATATATATATATATATATGTGTGTGTGTGTGTATACATAGATATAAATCTATATATGTATATATACATGTATATATATGGGTCTACTATGGTTGATTGAAAACTCACTTGACTGAAAATAAAATTACAAGGACCACTTCACTGAAAACTTATTTCTTTGAAACTCATTTCGTTGAAAGTTATAAATGGCCTTTTCCCCACTGTACTATGACCCTGGAGTTAGTATATAAAGTAAGGGTGTGTGGGGGGGCAGCCCCCTACACTGGGGGGGGTATAGCCCCCACATATTATAAACATTTTAAACTATACACAGTGATAGTGCCATAAATAACTGTTTCCAAAGGAGAATATATAACCAAGATATTTATATACTAACTCCAGGGTCGCACTACAGTGGGGAAAAGGCCATTTATAACTTTCAATGAAATGTGTTTCAGTCAAGTGATTTTTCAGTGAAGTGAGCTTTCAGTGAAGTGGTCCTAGTAATTTCATTTTCAATCAAGTGAGTTTTCAATCAACCGTAGTAGACCGTATATATATATATTTATATGTATATATATATATATATATATATATATATATATTTATATGTATATATATATATATATATATATATTTATATATATATATATATGTGTGTGTGTGTGTGTGTGTGTATGGATACCTATCACTTGATCAAGTTTTTAGAAACTCGAAATTCATATGGTCAAGACCATATGATTGAGTTTTTGAAAACTTAAAGATTTTGAATGGAGATTGTGGTACAACGGAAATTGGGAAATGGGGTTTATATTAAAAGACCAAAGAGGTGTTTCAGCGAACACCTCTTGGTCGACACGTAATGAGCGAATGCACTAAAGTACAAACACTCAACACAGCAATTTCTTTCCCTGGGAAAGAAATTGCTTGGCCACCCCTATGTGTTTGCCTCTTTCCTCACTGTAGTGTGATTTTGGAGTTGGTATATTTAGTTGGGGGGTGTAGGGGGCACAGCCCCCCCATGTTGGGGAGTATGTAGGGCAAAGACTTCCACATTTTTATGTTTTAAAGTGTGTGTGGTGTGTGTTTGTGCTAGCATTTTTTTCCAGGGGAAAGAAAACGCTGTTTTGAGCATTCGTGCTTTAGTGCGTTCGCTCATTACATATCGACCAAGGGGTGTTCGCTGCAACACCTCTTCGGTCTTTAATATAGACCCAAAAAATGTACCCTTTTCTACACTGTAGTGTCATCTCGGAGTTGGTATATATAATTTTCAAGAATGTGGGGGGTTCAGGTGGCTTGCCCCCCTGCATAAATATTAAAAAGAGTAGATTTTTGTGTTTTTTTTTTGATGTTCGAGTTTTTGAAAACTCGATCATATGGTCTTGTCCGTATGAATTTTGAGTTTCTGAAAACTCGATCATCTGACATAGATTTATAGGTTTACTATTATTTTGCTGAATTAAACAACTGCGAATTGCTACTAATTCAAAACAAAAATGCAAAATTTATAATGTTGAACACAAATAAAGTCGAACTCCAAAGTGGTTAATGTTCGAATTCGACATAATTCGAACATTCCCAACATTTCCGGGAACAGTATTACTGTGACTTGCACAGTAAAAAATGTATTTGCAGGGGGGTAAGCCCCCTGCACCCCCTGCTACTTAAATATACAAACTCCAGGTTCGCACTATAGTGAGGGAATGGGTACATTTCCCCACTATAGTGCAATCTGCATCACAATGTCGAACCTTCAATGAAGTGTGATCAACAAAATGACGTAGAGCCGATTTATATGGGAGATTGGCACAATGGTTAAAGTATTTACCTTAGAGACACAAGATGCAGGGTTTGATTCTCACATGGGGTAATTGGCTAGGCTCAAAAGGGACCACAAGGGCAGTTAACCTAGTACTAATCTATGAACCTATGAACCTATATATATGTAGACATATTTATCTATATATGTATTAATATATATATATATATATATATATATATATATATATATATATATATATATATATATCTTATTTATTTATTTGACATTTGTTAACTGGGTTGGTCCAGCTGGGCCAGAACCCTTTTTTAGTGGAGACCAGGGGAGAAATGCTCCAGAAAAACATTAATGTAATATATATATATATATATATATATATATATATATATATATATCTATATGGATTCAAGCGTAATCGGAAAGGTGTAACTCAATAACCAGCGAGCATAAAAATACCAAGTTTATTGTAAGCGCTTTCAAAGGGGTTTCTGCCCCAACTTCTTCAGACAAATAGCACTGCATAGACCTCGCCTTATATACAAAACCAGTTATCAATAATTCAATTAACAAAACCAATTTACATTATAAAGAATTACTTATTTAAGTTAATACATTAAAATGTGACATCACTCTACAAATTAAAAGCTCATCCAAGCCATATACTCCTCGGCAGGTAAGCGATTCTATAAAATAATATTAAAAACCCTATTATTAAATTCTAACATTTATTATTAAACATTTGTTATTAAACAACAGCTTTGGTAAATCTTTTTAAAAAACGCATCCAAATACACAACTGTTGTGGGGATTTCTAAGCTAGGTGTAATGGGTTTAGCCAGCTTAATCAACTAAATAACTGATACTGCGGACTTACGCTTGTAAATGCATTTATATGTCAATGTATCAATACTGTACTTAATAAATTATGCATAAAAATATATACTTATGTTGTATATGTGGTCATTAATTATTCCTATGAACATTTTTCTTTTATTTGCATATTTATATTATATATGTTGATTAATATAACATCAATTTAGATCTATGCATCTATATTTCAATACACTCTTATGTATATATGCATACCTATACATTTTCATGTGTAAAACTCATATTCATCTACTCAAAGCCTTTAGCTTCAAAATACATTTAATTGATCCATACTCATTTAACCCTGGTGGTATATGAGCTGAAGTTCACATTTGCCACATTAATTCATTCTCTTCTAGCTTCAGCTGCCACGGTCCACCTCTCACCTCACACTTCACTTGTTGTATTACAGTGTAGGAAGACTTGTGATCTGGGTTCTCAATTATATGTTTTGCCAATGCATTTCATAGGTTCATAGGTTCATAGGTTCATAGGTTGGTACTAGGCTATCAGCCCTAGGGCCTATACAAGCCTAGCCATAACAATTCCCTGGCTATTTCTTCCCACATTATTTACTTTCCTGGACCCCTGTCTAGCAGGGCGACTGACGTGATCCCTGGGGTGAATTTCCTTTCTCCCATCCAGTTGTCAAGGTTCCTCTTGAAGAGATCCAAAGAGGCACTCTGCTTGACATGTATGGGCAATCTATTCCAGAGTCTGGGGAGTCTCTTGGTCAGGAATCTATCCCTCCAGCATGTTTTGTTTATTGTGATGACAAGGTTTAGATCCCTGGAGCGTGTAGCTCTGAGGGATTGGGATTTCTTTAAGTGTAGCATGTCCAACAGCTCTGGGTTTGACATGGCCTTGTATGTTAAGCAGAGATCGCCTCTGAGTAGACGATATGCAACAGAGTATAGCTGGAGTTTTTTAAGGCGGTCAGTGTAGGGCATCTGCTTTAGGCCTGTGATTCTTTTAGTGAGGTATTTCTGAGGCCTTTCCAGTTGTTGCAGATGTCTTGAGACGTACATACCAAATGGGGCATTGTATTCTATAATGGGTCTAATGAGGGATGAGTGCAGTGGGACAATGACCTCCTTCTTTCTGGATGAAAAGCCCTTCATGATGAGGTGTGCCACATAGAAGGATTTCCTGACTGTTGTGGCGATGTGGTTATCGAAGGTGAGACCACTGTCCACCTGTGTCCCTAAGTCTCTTATCACACTTTCTGTGCTTAGTGTACTGCCACCTATATGGTAATTCATGGATACATGTTTTTTCCCAAAGGGGATAACAATACATTTCTTGGCATTGAGCTTGAGCCCATGGCTCTGGCACCAAGCATCTGTTTCTGTAAGGCCCTTCTGTAGAGTATCCACATCATTTGGGGATTCAATAATGGCTCCCAGTTTGCAGTCATCTGCAAACTTTGTTAGCCAGAGTCCCTTAGTGTTGACCTGTACTTCAGAGAAGTAGATGCCAAACAAGAGCGGCCCCAGGACTGAACCCTGAGGTACTCCACTTGATTTGTGATATCCCCTCTATTAATACAATATTGATGCTCATAAATTCTCTGTTTAATTTTCCTTTCTGTTTTTCCAATATAGTATTTTAATGTATTAACTTAATAAGTAATTTTTTATAATGTACATTGGTTTTGTTAATTGAATTATTGATAATTGGTTTTGTATATAAGGCAAGGTCTATGGAGTGTTATTTGTCTGAAGAAGTTGGGGCAGAGACCCCTTCAAAAGCACTTACAATAAACTTGGTATTTTTATGCTCGCTGGTTATTGAGTTACACCTTTCTGATTACACTTGAATCCAGGTGTTTGGTTTTCAAATTTTTTTCCAAGTTATTTATTTAGTTTATATATATATATATATATATATATATATATATATATATATATACATGTATATATGTATATTTGTGTATACACACACACACACACACACACATATATATATATATATATATATATATATGTGTGTGTGTGTGTGTGTGTATGTGTATAGATATAGATAATCTAGATACATAACTATCTCTCTCTAATATATATATATATATATATATATATATATATATATAAATATATATATATATATATGTATATATGTATATATATATATATATGTATATATATATATATATATATATTATGAACACAGTCTCCCAATAGCAGCAAACAACGTATTAAATCACTGTTTGTAGAAAATCACTGTTTGTAGAAAACTCCAAGAATATCAGCCAGGGGCGTTGCTGAAGCGGCTTGGACCGTGAAAGCGCTTACGTGTTTTTAGTTTTATATTGTATTAAATAACATTTCAGCAACGCCCCTGGCTGATATTCTTGGAGTTTTCTACAAACAGTGATTTTCTACAAACAGTGATTTAATTTTTTATATATATATATATATATATATACACACACACACACATGTAGGCAGATGTAGATATTTCTGTATATATATATATATATATATATATATATATATATACAGAGAGAGAGAGATATAAATGTATATCTGTCTCTGTGTATAGCTATATAGGTAATATATAGATTTTGGGGTTACAGTCATTTGTTCAACTGTAACTTTTGTCCAATGGAAAAAAGCCAGTATATGTGTTAGAAAATAAGCTGATTGTACATACTTGCTTTTATTCTTTGCAATATTGCGGTGCAACAGGGACTGGGGAATTTGCCCTTTTCCACACTGTAGTGAAATCTCAGAGCTGGTAATATAATTAGGAAGTGGTATGGGGGTATAGGGGGCTTGCCCCTGCAAATAATTGTGCTCAATCGGATGGGGTTCACTCTTTTAGATTTTTGATGTAATGTCATACAACCAGCTGTAGATACTGATAATATATAAAGAGAGACACAGCCAGTGATAGGCATGTACTAACATGCACACATCCATACTAGCAGTTTTGGATTGCTATTTTTAATTTTGTTTGGCTAGTATGTGGTTATCTAAGATATAGCTCTGAAACACAGCTATGAATCGTGTTTCTGCAAGAGAGTATCAATCAACAAGGGAAATAATATTTGAATTAAAATAATAAAACAAGTATTTTCCTTTGGGCTTTGTCCCTTGCATCAACAGGTCAGAGGCTCATCTGTTTTTAATATCAAATCTGAGACTTCTGCACTTCCAATAACAATAATCCACGGGATTCAGAAACATGCTCACCCAGATTGAGCTGAGCAGCCTGTCACACTGCCAGCCCAGCTATCTGGAATTTTGTAAATAATTCTGTCATTTGTTAACATTGATATGATTTAAACAGAACTGTATGTTATGTACTGAGCTAAAAATGTAACCACAGCATGCCCTATTGGCTTAGAACAGAAATGTATATAATTGTGCAACTGTATATGTTTTAACAGTAGAAACTGGGACATAAAAGGTTAACTTGCAAAACTTCAAGAAAATAAGTTGAAATTAAATTGTTTTACAATTGTACTATAAAAGTTCTCTCTCAATTTCAGTGTAGTAGGCACAATGTCTAAAGCTAGAGGTTTTTCGTATTGTCTTGGAGGAGAAATAATTCCTAGGTTTGAGATGTAGGAGTGCTTTATTGTATTATGACTTTCAGGATTTTCAAACATTGAGAGAGATATATTTTTCACAGAGAGGTGCTAAAAATGTTTGTACATTCTGACAATGGGGGTAGTTTGGGAACTAAAGTCAGGTGACAAAAAGTGATGTCATCCAAGCTAACCCAGCAGTAATATATGATATTAATTTAAGAACTCTCTCAGAGAGAGACTGTGCATTTTTGTATTTTGTCTTGGACCTAGCAAGAACATCCACTCATCATCACATCTGCTCTTGCCTTGCTGTAAGTTTCTTAGGGCATAGTAACTATTTTAGATATGATATAGTTCAGAATATAGTAAAGATTAGTTTAGATATTTTCTGTATTTATTTGAGACTGTCCTGCAATGTTGTTTTAAATATTTCCTGATATTTTGAACTCTGATGTAACTGAATACATATTTAGTATTGTCTTGTTCTTTTATTATTTATTATTAAATATATTTAAACCTTTGTGGCTAATATTTGTGAGACATATTTAAGCTCTCAGAGTACTTGCATATCTATTTGGTGACACTGTACAGACCACTCTTAAATAGCCTTGCTCTTGGTCAGACTACCATTTGGATTAATAGTAACATTACACAGTAGAATTGGGCGCCCTTTGTTAACGGCCTTAAAGTAGCAGATAAGAGTGGTTGGTGGCAGTGGAAACTCCTTTATAGTCTGGGCAGAAGGGGGCATAGCTATTAAACTTGTGCCAGCCTTTCCCAGTAGAGAGAGAGAGAGAGAGTGTGTGTGTGTGTGTGTGTGTGTGTGTGTGTGTGTGTGTGTGTGTGTGTGTGTGTGTGTGTGTGTGTGAGCTACTTGAGCAGGGACACAAAGCACTGGTTGGACAGAGAGGGTGCTGGAGGTTTTGGCTTGGCCACTAAGCAGAGATCTCAACCCTATAGCTGTGTCAGTGGGGAGTCTTATTGGGGAACTGGAGAAAGCGGGAGAAACCAGCCACAGACTGACTGTGGTCTATGTGTGCTCTTAAAGGAAATTCCACTTTATTGTGTGTGTATTTGTCATTCTCCCAGCATGTACATCCCCTACCTGTTGCCAGTGGTGAGGATTGAGGCTCCTTGATTACTGGGCCAGTGCAGGGGCATCACACAACCCACTGTTTATTGTCAGAACAAGACCTGTGAAGAAGGAAAGACAGTTGAACTTGTGGCCATGAAACATGACAAACAAGCTCTGAAACTAGAGCATGTACATGCCTCAGTTCATTTACATGTGCACAAAAAGCATCAACAGGAGAAAAGCAGCTATAAGCCTTAAAGGGCCAATTGTACACTTTAAATGTATTTTTTGACCAGCTAAAGGAGTGGAAGTGAGAGCCCAAGACTATAGGAAAAACAGTAAAGCAAGCAGAGGGAAGTACACAGAGGAAACAGGTATGGAATGAGTATAACAAGGGAGGGATAGGAAGGGTAATTTTTTGTAGAACAGAAGTCTATTTTCTCTTTTCAAAAGAAGGCAAGGTGGAGAAGGATGTAAAGGAAGGTGAAGGTATAGTAAGAATATTAGGTTAGGTAACAAGGGCAAACTCAGAACACATAACACAGACAAGACACAGGGAATGTGCTTATACAATGAGGGAAGTGGATGACAGTACATTTATAGTCAGAAGGATTCCGAAAATCTTATGCAAATTAGTAGTAAGGTAGCACAACCAATCTGGGAACTTCATTTACAGCCAATTAAAAGCCTAATTCTATAAACCATAAGCAGATTACTAGGAAGGAAAGACAGCCAATCAGGAAGCTTCAATTACAGCTAGTTAAAAGACTATTATGAAAACCAATCATAACAACTGCTCCTCCACTACCCCTTTGTTGAAATTAGGATAAAGGAGCAATGCCTTAGCCAGTATTACTGGAAGTGTTTTCTTGATTAATGAAGTGTATAGGATGAAAGTGCTAATCCAAATAAAGCTTCTGTAAATGAATACTGAATTAAGGTGACTTATTTTGAAGATGTGATGGGATTTAATATGAAAACTTCGGAACTTCTGAATAGATGCTAAGGTTTACTCTCCTTACTGAACCACAGCCTGCTCTTAACCTACTCCCTTTAGCATGTGTTCTGTTCATCCTGGTTAGGGCCTCAAAGCTGCCCCAGGTTGGTTTAGATTGGGCTGTTTTCACCACTTGGGAAGTTAACTTTTATTATAAATTTATAGACGTAATTCAAAGAAAGGGAAACAGTGGTGGTGGAGAGGATTAGGCAACAAGCACAGGATGGAAAAGACACAAAAAGTAGGGGAACACCAGGATAGGGGGTAGATGGTCTTTCTGCCAAACTGTCCTACCCATGTTTCCCTCAGTTGGAGATCATTCACCACCTTGTGCTTCATCACCACTGAGTTCTGGCTGAGGTGGCACTGCCAGAGCTGGGTAAGGATGTTACCATACAAGCTGCAAGAAGAGATTTTCCAAATGGTTAATGTGGGCTTACATGTGCTGATCCACAAGCTCCCCCACTATGTCTGCTAGCTGCCTGTTGGTGAGAATTGAATTGAAGCCCCAGAAGGGGCAGGTGAAGATGGTATATTTGACTATCCCTGGGAAGGCCCTGAGAAGCTGTCCTAGTTAGCATTGCCACAAGTGTCATGGTCAGCATGTATTGCTGGGGGTGATGGGACAGGGTTTAGCCAGTGACAGTGCCATAACAGATGCTGTATAGAAATTCAAATAAAAGGATAGAAATAAAATAGCAAACGTGCAAAATAATTTTAAAGTATAGGATAGCAACAACGTAGGAGTGGGAAGACAGGGTGACATCATATGAGATGCAGTATGAATTTGTCAGATTAAATTCAAACCATACAAGTGCAACTACATCATCAATATATATGCAAAACCCTAGTGAGAAGCACAGCTGTTTAATATATACTAAGTGATATGTTTCTATGTGATATCTAAATATAGTGAATAAATGAAAAATTAGAGGGTGTCCTACATATACTACTATGATTGTCAGGTGTTTTCCAGCTACTATACCTATGACATGCTACAACTTATTGGAATACTCACCTCTGTACCTGGAAAGGCACTGCATCCTCTTTCAGAATAAGAAGCTATTCTGTGTGGATAAAGGTGACACATCATTAATTTACATTCACCATTGTAGTATTTGCAAAAAAGAATTGTACAACAACAGATAATATTTACAGTGCATTTCTTGTGCCCTCACCTCCTTCTTTTGATCAGCTAAGAAGGTCTGGATGGCACCTCTACATGTCAATATAGCGTTGTCTGCACTGCTTGTGAGTGAGTGAGTGAGTGAGTGAGTGAGTGAGTGAGTGAGTGAGTGAGTGAGTGAGTGAGTGGTATGTCTGTGGCATTACTAACAGCCCAGATGAAACCATGTCTGGCATACTGTAGATTCTCATATGAATCCTCAAGCAGATGCTGTCAGTGGTCCTTGTGCAACAAGTACAGGAAAAGTTTTGATTCCTTGCAATACCACTAGGGCACCCTTCTAGAAACAATACCATTGGAAACCATGACCATACCTTAGGTTTCATACTAGACAATAATCGTTTGGCATCTCAAGGTCATACTTGTTTCACATTTCACAAAAGGTCATGAACATACTCAGCAGCACAATATTTGGCAGGGTGCAATATGGTCAGTTTGAATATTATGAATGTAAAATGTGACTGTAAAGTGTGAAACATGTCCCTAAACATGTGCTATGTTAGCATGCTGTTGAATATTGTGAGTGATGTTGCTGTTTAGCTCCTCCCTCTGCTTCATTTGTATCAGCTGTGCTCTGTATGCTGTTGACCTAGCCATGAATGCTGAATGTGCACCGCAGGTGCTCGTGCAGATGCATGACACTGTAAAAGGCGATAGATGAGACTCTGCTTCCAGACTCAATTAATTCATGAGCTGTTCCTCATTTGCATTACCATTATGCTCAGAGACTGGAATCTACACAAATTAAATCCTGATGGATGCACAGAGTCTTATCATGCTGCTGAAACCATGGGCCATCATTACTACAATTTGCTATGCTAGACTTCTGTCATTCTTATAGGTTCATAGGTAGGTACTAGGCTATTGGCCCTAGGGCCTATATAAGCCTAGCCAAAAAGGTACCCTGGCTTTGCCACCCAAGAAAATTATTTTCCTGTGCCCCTGTTGAACAGAGCCACAGAAGTGATCCCCGGGGTGAATTTCCTATTTCCCATCCAATCATTAAGATTTTTCTTGAAGAGTGCTAATGAGGAGCTTTGTTTGATATAGCTAGGTAGTTTGTTCCAGAGTATGGGAAGTCTCTGGTACAGGAATCTATCCCTCCAGCATGTTCTGTTTATTGTGGTGACAAGGTTTAGGTCCCTAGAGCATGTAGCTTGTAGGGATTGTGTTTTCTTTAAGTGGTGCATGTCCAACAGCTCTGGGTTTGACATAGCTTTGTATGTTATGCAGAGATCGCCTCTGAGTAGGCGATATGCAATGGAGTAAAGCTGGAGTTTTTTGAGATGGTCTGCGTAGGGCATCTGTTTGAGGCCAGTAATCCTCTTTGTGAGGTATTTCTGCGGCCTTTCCAGTTGTTGTAGATGTCTTGTGAGGTACATACCAAAAGCAGTGTTGTACTATATAATGGGTCTAATGAGTGATGAGTAGAGAGGAACAATGATCTCTTTTTTCCTGGATGAGAAGCCTTTTGTGATGAGGTGTGCCACGTTGAAGGATTTCCTGACTACTGTGGCGATGTGATTATCAAAAGAGAGACTACTGTCCACCTGTGTCCCAAGGTCTCTTATCATACTTTTAGTGTTAAGTAGACTACCGCCTATGTGGTAGTTCATGGGTACAGAGTTTTTACCAAAGGGGATGACAGTGCACTTTTTGGCATTGAGCTTGAGGCCATGGCTTTGACACCAGGCATCTGTCTCAGTGAGGCCCTTTTGTAGGATGTCCACATCATTAGGAGTTTCGATTATGACTCCTAGTTTGCAGTCATCTGTGAACTTCATTAGTCAAAGACCTGTGTTAGCCTGTACTTCAGAGAAGTAGATACCAAACAGGAGAGGACCCAGGACTGAACCCTGTGGTACTCCACTTGTCACTGGTCTGAAGTCGGACTTGGAGTCTGCTACTTTCACAGTGTGCGTTCTGTCAGTGAGCCAGTTGGCAACCCATCTTGTGACATAGGGATTTATACCTAGTTTAGTGAGTTTATCTATAATTCCAGAGTGGGGGATGGTGTCGAAAGCCTTGGCGAGATCTATATAGGCTGTGTGAACCACCTTACCCTTATCTACGGTTTTGGTGACTGCTTCAAAGAAGTTGATCAGGTTTAGGAGACATGATCTGCCTTTTACAAACCAAAACTGGTTGGGGTACAGAGTTTGGAGATTACCAATGTCTTTGTTTATAAGTTCCATGATGATACGTTCCATGGCCTTGGAGACCAGGCTCGTCAGGCTAATGGGGCGGTAGTTCCCAGGATCCTTGGTGGCTCCCCCTTTGTGGAGTGGGATAATTGTCGCTGTGAGCCATTCAGTGGGCACAAAGCCTGAGGTGAGGATATGATTGCACATGGTACTTAGGTGGGGTGCCAGTTCATTCTGTAGTTCATGTAGAACGCAGCCTGGGATGTTGTCAGGTCCCATGGATGCTGTGTTCTTGGCTTTGGAGAGTGTGGTTTTTACCTGTGCAGTCATGATTACAAGAAGTTTGCATTCTTCCGGTATAGAGATGGGCCCTTTAGGGGGTGGGAGGGGGGTAAAGTTAGCACTGCCCTATCTGCCAGGATGTTGGCAATATCAGTTGTTTCTGTATATTTAGTGCCATTCTGCTGTAACTCAGGGGAGATATGAGTGTTGCCATTGAATTTCTTGACATAGCTATAGAATGCTTTGGGTTGTCTTTAGAATCAGTGGCGATTTTGTTTTCGTAATTAGCTTTGGAGGATTTTATGATGGATCTCAGCTTCTTACTGAGGCTAACCAGGGAGTTCTTCCAATCATGGGATTTTACTCTTTTTTGCAACAGTTTCTTTTTTCTGTTGTAGAGTTTGTTTATGGCAGGGGACCACCAGATTGGCTTCCTTTTTTTGGAGGATAGCATCTTGGTTCTGTTAGAGATAGCATGATCCATGCACTCGTGTAAGTGCTTATAAAGTTTCTTACTGCAGGAATTCTGGACAGAGCCAAAAATAATGGGATACAAAGGCCCATAATTAGGGTTAGACTTCAAATATTATTCTTATAATCAAAGTCGGTAGAGTAACATGTTTTTCACTTCCAGGCATTTTCTGAAGGATATGATGACTGATATTTAAATTATGTCACTGTTTGATCCTCAGTGATTTGCAAGAAAAAACACAAATTTTATGAGGGAAAGACCAAAAAATGTGAGCCATAAGTTTTGACATTCTGTGAATGTCTGGACATTTGAGAGGTGTGCGCTACATTTGTGAGCAGGTTATTTCAGAAGGAAGAAAGTTGTATTACTACTTGTTTGAGGTAGGGTTTACCTATCAGTAAGTTTTGTTTTGGCTGCACTGACTCACAGGTGTATTCTTTGTGCCATTGGCTGGATGCTACTGACAATGGAGGAAGTTGGTTTATTTCTAGGTACTGTTACTATTGCTGTGTTTTTGTATTCATTGTAATACCGTGCTGCTTTTGCTTAGACTTTACATTTGGGTGATTTTACATGTGGTTATGGATTTCACATCTGTGCATGTTTTATTATAGGTTCATAGGAGGTTACTAGGCTAATGGTCCTAGAGCCTTTACAAGGTTACCCATGTAATAGCCCGAGTACCCTTACTGACCATAGTTAGATGGTCATTGTTAGTAGAGCAATTATGTGATTAGCTCTGACTGCTCCTGTCCATGAGGGACATAGGTTTCACCCCTGGGGTGAATTTAGGGCTACCCATCCAGTTGTCAAGGTTGTGCTTGAATAGGGGCATTGAGGAGCTCTGCTTTACATGGAGTGGAAGCTTATTCCAGAGGAGCAGAAATGTCTGGGAGGTATATCTTGTCTCTCCAGCAGGTTCTGTTAATGCCACAGGCTAGGGTGAGACACTTGGAGTGAGTTATTCTTGTTCCATTTGATTTGCGGATGTGCAGCATTTCCTTTAGGGCAGGGTCCAAGACTTCTATGTAGGCCAGGCGCTGATTGCCTTTCAGCAGCCTGTATGATACAGAGTACAGTGACAGGACTTTCAGTCTTTCCATGTATGTCATGTTTTGGAGGTCCTGGAATCTCTTGGTTAGAATCCTCTGTTGTCTGTCCAGTTGCTGCAGGTGTCTGGTGAGGTACATACAGAAGGGAGCATTGTACTCAATTAGTGGTCTGATAAGGGTCGAGTACAGTGAAGTTATAACCTCCCTTGCCTTGGATGGGATGCCCTTATTTATGACATGGGTAATGTAGAAAGCTTTTCTGACCATTATGGGCACATGGTGATCAAAGTTTAGATTGCTCTCAACCTGTGTTCCAAAGTCTTGCACCACTAAGTTTGAGCTTAGAGGGGAAGCTATCCATATCATAATTAGCAGGGGTACTTCTTTGCCAAAGGGGATAATGAGGCTTTTTTTTTGCTATAAGTTTAGTCTGTGAGTTTGGCAGCAATCATTTGTCTGTGTCAGACCTTTCTGTAATATGCTAACATCATTGGGAGACTCTATGCTTGCACCCAGTTTACAGTCATCTGGAAACTTGGTAAGCCACAAGTCATCTTGTCTTCACCTGGACTTCAGAGAGCTAGGTTCTAAACAGTAAAGTGCCCAGCACAGGTCCTTGTGGTACCCTATTGGTAACTGGTCTACTGGTGGAGGTGGACTCCCCAACTTTGACTGTGTGTGTTCTCTCAGTGAGCCAGTTTGCTACCCATCTAGTAAAGTATGGGTTAATCCCCAGCTGGGAGAGGTTCTATATGATAGTTGAATGGGGGAATTGTGTCAAAGGCCCTGGCTAAATCAAAATAGGTGGTATGTACTGTTTCTCTCATCCAGGGCTATGGTGACATTCTCAAAGAAGTCCCCTAAGTTTAGTAAGCAAAATCATAACTTGACAAAACCAAATTGGATCAGGTCAAGGGTTTGATGGTCACCTATGTTCTTGTAAATAAGGTCCATGATGATTCTTTCCATGGGCTTGCAGATAAGGCTAGTTTGGTTTATGGGTCTCTAGTTCCCAGGGTCAATTGATGGACCTCTTTTGTGCAAGGGAAGTTTTCCACTCTACCTGGACAAAGCCATTTCTCAGGCTATGGTTAAAGAGAGTGCCAAGGGGTTCCATTAGGTCTTGTTTTACATTGTTTAGTAAGCAGACTGGGATGTTATCTGGTCTTAGAGAGACTATGTTTTTGGCATTCGAGAGTGCTTGTATGGCCTGTTCTTTGGAGATATGTGGTAGAGGATTGGTATCAGGAATCCTTTGGGATATGTCTGGTGGGGTCAGGGGGGTGAATTTATTGCAAAATCAGTTGGCTAGCAGGTTGGCAATTTCCTCAGGTTCAGTGTGAGTGGCACTGTCCACTATAAGTTCTCCACATAGCTGGGCATTCCCTTTTAGGTTTTGGACATAGCTAAAGAAAGCCTTATGATTGTCTTTAGCTAGGGATGCTAATTTAAACTTGTAACTAGCCTTAGAGAACTTAACAAGATATTTGATTTGCTTCTTTAAGCTGTGGAGGGTATTCCTGTTTATTGAGTAAGTTCCCTCCTGCTCTTAGATATCAGTTTCTTTCTTTTGTTGTATAGCTTATTTATACTTACAGTCCACCAAAATGGCTTGTTTTTTGGGAAGATCTGGTTTTGCTCCTGTTTGGTACAGTTGATTCAATGCGTTTGTTTAAGTGTCTGTATAGGAAATTTGTGTATTTCTCTACATAGGAGTCATTGTTGGCTACGTTGGCAGGGACTTTGAAACATTTTATACCATCACTCAGTAGGCAATAGTTTGCTTGGGAGAAATTTTTCAAGTTTTATTTTACTCCTGCGGGAGTGTCAGGTTTGATCTTTACTTCAAATGAGACAGATTTATAATCTGATCTTATCAGAGAGGAGAATACACAGGGGTAGTGCAGTGACTCCCCATGTTGATGAACGCTAGGTACAGGACATTTGAGCCCCTTGTGGGGGTGTGGACTAACTGTTCCAGGGCATTTGATTTAACAAAGTCCAGGAACCTTGTAGTGATCATGTTTGTGTTCATGTAAGCCACCCAATTGATGGAAGGATAGTTGAAATCTTAAATTGTTATGTTGAAATGTTAAAACAGTCATCACACCAAATACTTGCTGGGGGACTGGCTGTCTGAAGAAGCCTAACTGTAGATGAAAGCACTTACTGGATATTTTTGGATCATTAAAGGCTGGAAGCTCTGTTGGGTTGTTGTTTTTTTGTTTATAGTTTTATTTTACAACTTATACATCCGTTTTTTTTTTTTTAGCATAGTTGAAATTGCCCATGGTCAAGGTGTTTGGCTGTATACTGAGCAGCTTTAGCAAGTTCAGGTAGGCGGTGTGCTTTTCTGGTTCATGGTACGGGACCTGTAGCTGCTGATGATGTTGAGGGGTATTTTACCTATAGTTAATTGGACCTGAAGAAGCTCAAGAGAGTCGTACTGTTTCACCAGTCTCGAGTTGTATTCAGATTTAATAAAGATGGATACACCTCCAGCTCTGGTTCTTTCACACTCATTTTGGGTTGTGAACATGTGAAAGGCATTGTAGCCTTGTACAGCTGGGTTGCTTTCAGTGGCCTTGAA
Organism: Protopterus annectens; assembly: GCF_019279795.1. NCBI lineage: Eukaryota > Metazoa > Chordata > Ceratodontiformes > Protopteridae > Protopterus > Protopterus annectens. The sequence continues at coordinate 969,345,416 of NC_056735.1, forward strand.
CCAAGTCTCGGTCACTGCAGAAACGTCAGCATTTTCCAAGGTGAAGAGTGGTTCCATGGTGTGCAGTTTACTGTTTAAGCTCCTAGCATTAAGCAGCATAACCCTGAGTTTGTCTTTAGTGGATTTCTTTATGTCAGAAGTTTTGTTGTTTGGATGTTGCCTAAAAAGGGCACTATGGGGGAGGCAAGCGTCTTTGCCACTATCCAAAAACCTTGAGGAGACAGGTGAAGGCCATCTCTGGCAAAGCAGCATGGACTGTGGATTCCCCTGGTGTGACACCAGAAGCTAAGCCAGTTATTGAAATCAATGATTTTTTTGTCTGTATTGTGGCATCATCCTAGTTGAAGGTAGAATGCTGCTTAGGGTTAGGGACATACCTGCCTGGGACACATAATCTGAGAATTTGGTCATGTATCTCTTCATATAGTCCAGAGAGGTATGTCTTATATTATTCACACCAGCATGTACTATGACAGAGTTACAATGGTGCTTGTTGCTGAGCAACTTGAGTGCATGTGTGATTTGATGGATTCTGGCACCTGACAGGCACTTGACCATGACCTTCTCCTTGCTCATCCTGGTGAAGGGGACATCTGTGTGTCTCACTATTGAGTCGCCTATGACCAGAACATTAGATTTTGAGGTGTTTTGCCTTAGGGGCGTAATTGTTGAGACCCTGATATGTGTGTTGTTATGTGTAGTGGTGGATTCTGTTCATGTACCAGTATGTGTATGTTGTTTGTGCTTGGGAGGTCTCTGGTCTTTTGGTAGGCTCTTAGTGAGTACCTCCGTGTATGTGGATTTATATGTCTTGACCTTATCTTGTGTGAGAGGGGAGTTGTGTGTGCTGACAACCCGTTGTATGTCTTGTATATTGTTATGTGAGTGGACTAATTCTAATTTCAAGGTATAGTTACATCTTTCACATACTGTGTTTGTTTTTTTTAGGAACAAGTGGTTGCCAGTATACATGAGGCAATTACTACATTGCCTCAGGATGCCCATGTTAATCAGGTTGGCCAGAGAAATGGTGGGAAACTGTCCAGCCATTATGGCAGGCATATATTGTAGTAATTAGTGGGGATGGGCTAGATGGACCAAGGTTTTCTTATGAGACTAACAAAGGTAGCTATTCTGTGGAGGGGTAATCCTGGAAGACTGTGTTAATGCCTCAGAATGCACAACTGAGTTGCTTGCTAGGTAGCAATGTGTAACTGCATTGCATGCAGAGAGGCAGTGGAGCTAAGGAGCTTTCTGTAGAAGATATCAAGGGAAAATTGTGTTTCTAAGCATTTGCATCTATACATGGCAGCCCTAAACCTCACAGCGTGGTGTGCAGCTATGAACAAATGCGGGGTTAAAACAGAAGCAAAGTTTTAACACAAATTAACCAATAGGAAAGCCCCAAACTGAGCCTTTTTCCAGCAATCCCCAACTCAGATTGGTCTTGGGCTACACACTTCTGCCACAAGGGTGCAAGAGGGCCTTCTTAATGTAGGATGGCTGTTTTTTGCGCTCGGCCTAGATTCAGCAAATCTGAATCTAGACTATGCTATGAAATACAGAAGTACTAGGAATTCAAAGTGCAGAAAAAACAGTCACAGCAGTAACACAGCAGAAATGAGGCAGCACATAAGCAAAATACAGTTCAAAAAAGTGCAATGCAAGCTTAAAATATGTTTCTTTTTGTTGAACACAGTATATGCCTTGGAATTAGTTCAGATTCACTCCAGATCTCTGACTAAAATACAAGCAAAGTTAAACAGTTTTAACACAAATTAACCAATACGAAAGGCCAAAAGTGAGCCTTTTTCCAGAAATCCCCGACTCAGATGGGTCCTGGGCTACACACATTTACCACTAGGGTGCATAGGTTAGTACTAGGCTAACTGCCCTTTGGGGCTTATTTTAAGCCAAGCCAATTGCCTTATGTGAGAACCAAACACTGCATGTTGTGTTCATAAGGTAAACACCTTAACCATTATGCCAACCTCCCACCCTAAGAAGGCAGGAGGGCCTTCCTAATGTAGGATGGCTGATTTTAGCACTCAAGTAATAGCAAACAGCCTAGATTCAGCAGTATAGCCTATGCTATGAAATACAGAAGTACTAGAAATTCAAAGTGCAGAAAAAAACAGTCACATCAATAAAAACAGCAAACATGAAGCAGCAATTAAGAAAAATACAGTTCAAAAAAGTGCAATGCAAGCTTAAAATATACTTATTTTTTGTTTAACACAGTAGATGTCTTGGATTTAGTTTAGACTCACTTCCGATCTCTGGCTACATTGAGTTAAGTCACATTGAAAGCTTTTGTAAGCCCTACATTTCTGAACCTGATTCGTAATGCTGTTGCCCCATGATAAGACCATAGTTAGAAAGTGCTGTATAATTTTACTTTTTTTTTACTTTGGAAATCTTCTAACATTGATAATACTATACTTTTTGTTCTTTTTATATTTTATTACTTTGATCAAGAAGTTTTGTGAAATGCCTAGAGTTTAGAAATTTTTTTCATTGAATGAAGTAAAATAATATTTAAAAAACTGAAGATTACAAAACCCTTCTTCATTGCCAGTATGCAGTGAAGAATTCATAATTCATATTTCTGGACTGAAGTAATTAGTTCTACCAGCAGGCTGCCTGTAAAATAAGCAAGTGACACCCTGAGGAAAACTGAGAATGGAGGGATGTGTAGGAAGATTGGGTTTGTAGAATAATTAAGCAATACACCATGCCTGGGTGTGGGTAATGCTGGATTTACCCACGGTTGGTGTGGTTTGGTCACGAGGGTGAAGCCCGAGTGGCCAAACAAAGACAACCGTGAGTAAAAACAGCATTACCCACACCCAGAAGTTGGTTATTGCTATTATACAATGACATTGTTTAAGAAAAAAAATACTTACTTTTCTTAAATAATAGCATTGTATAATGCCTCCTTGCTGCCTTTCCGCAGCTCTCCAGTATTCTGTGGCAGTTCTGATGTACTGTGCATGCGTATGATTACGCAGTGCATCGGAACTGTGTGTGGAAGCAATGGAGAAAGGAAGATCTCCGTTGCTTTTAAAAATGTGTCTCGCTATGTTAAAAGAGTTAAACATAGTGAGATAGCTTTAAAAAAAGCAACAGAGATCTTCCTTTCTCCGTTGCTTTTTTTAAAGCTGTCTCAGTATGTTAAATGAGTTTAAAATAGCGAGACAGCTTTATAAAAAGCAACGGAGAAAGGAAGATCTCTGTTGCTTTTTTTTAAGATATCTCACTATATTAAACTCATTTAACATAGCAAGATAACAGCAACAGAGCTCTTCCGTTCTCCATTGCTGTCCAACAAAAAAAAAAAAAAAAGACATACTAATGGAAAAAGTCTGGGCGACCGGACCTTTTTCCATTAGTATAAGTCTGATTTACAATGTGCACACTGACCAATCAGTGTGCGCGTTTTGGAATATTAATGGAGGGTCATTGTATAATTCTACTTAGCAGCTGAGAGATGCATTCCATTATTGAAGTATTTTTTAATTCTTGTCTTGTAGAAGAATGAAAAAAATAACACCTTCTCTTTTTAAAAGACATACAAGAATTTGAGCAAAGAAACTCAAATTTCAGTCATTGATTACTGCGTCTTTTCTCTGAGTAGGCATTATTTACTCTAGGCATGTGTAAAACTGTTTAAACAGGAAGCAAGTAACTTAGACCAGGTAATAACATCTCAGACCTTAAAAATTTAATCAGCTACTAAACTTATGCTAAGGTTTCAAAAATTAGTTGGGGATGCATGTTCATTTTCAGAGAAAGCATGTAAATAACCTATGTTGTTCAGTTTCCTCACATATGGGATAACAATGACAAATATCAGTTGTCAGACTCTGGTTAAATCACACTGAAAGCTTTTGTAGGTTATCTTATTAATTTCTGGGGTAAATTAAGATAAATGTTTTTGTACTCTGAAATTGATTTTGGTTGTCACAAAATTTAGCAGTGATAAATTAGTATATCAACACATTGACCACACATGGCAAATCTTAATATTTTCATTAAAATTTCAGATATTACTGAGAAGGGTTACAGAAGAAAAGCTGTAACTCCTTATAGGCCTGTATGCTAACTGTTTTGGAAGATATTCCAGCAGTACAAAAATATTGAACACTATGGTACTATAATATGGAATTACCTACATATTTTCTGATTTCAGGACTGTAGTCATGAAAATGGCATTTAATGTCATTGTTTCAAGACTATACTGTGAAAATATTCTTTATGAATATCTGCCAAGCACTTTTGAATTCCATGATAAGTAGAAGAAAGGCATATATTTTCTAACATTTAGCAAATGCATTTTTGTTGTAAATGTTCTTCAGAATTATTATTTAGTTTTAGGCAACTTGTACTGACTTGCCACTACCTTTATCAAATTTGTATACTGAGCTTTTTTATCTTTGATTGATTGTGGAGTGAGTTAAGAATTAGGCCTATGGAAACTGTCATCACTATTTATGTACAGGCACATTTTTAATCGTGCATCTATGTGGTTCATTCAGTTCATAGCTGCAGTAAACTTCATTTCTTTTTTGAAAAATTGTATTGCTGTTGCTGAATTGAGGCCATACGTCTCAACCTGTAAGCTTTACAACAATCATTGCATCAGCTTTTAAAAAAATCATAACAAAACCAGAAAGATGAACACTTCTTTATTGTCTTTTTTTCAGAATAGATCTTTAGTTACTAGACCCTTAAATAATCTTTGTATGAAAGATATTTTCAACAACATATACACCATTAAACTGATCTAACGTTGGGGTCTTTTTTTTGTTGAAGTTGTAGATGGCTGTAATGTTTTTTTTATCTAGTTTAATTTGTTTTTTACTCAGATTGTGCAATTCTTTGTAAACGTGCAGGTTATGGGGAATTTTAAGTTTAAGCCATTCTTTTTAAGATTTGTAGTCTTTGTCTGCGTAGTGAGCTGTGGTGAATGGCTAATTTTCACCCTTTGCTTGTGGAGCGAGGCATGGTTGGTTAGAGTATATAAGAATAAGGTATTAACAGTATTGACTGCCACATTGATTGGAAGACTTTTTTGGACAGATCTAGTAAAGGCTTTCAGAGCATTGACAAAGCAGTCTTTATTGAATTTTAAAAGATTTCGGGTTGCTTTAAGTTGATGAGTGGTAGGTTGATGGGTGGTATTTCTATGCATATATGCTGGAAGATGGTCACTAAGTGAGTTTGGCTAGGTTCCAGAGGTTGTAAATTTATTAACATCAGAGACCAGTATCCAGTCTAGAATTTACCTTTTCCTGTTGGTATTAGTAAATCTAGTGTGTGTTTTGATAGGCTGTGTGTCACCATAAAGGTTATAGTAGCTGAAGGAAAGTCTATTGTAAGGTTTTGCCAGTTAATATATATCTTTTAGTATGATTTTTTTATAAGGTGTATTTGTTGTCCAGGAGAGGATTTCTTCTAAAGTTGTTATATTATATCCAGGTGGGATATAGACTGTAAGAAAACATAGCTGTTTTTCAATGTTAATATTTAGCAGTGTTACTAGTAATTCAGCATGTTGATGTAATTCTGTAATAATGTTAGTAATTATAATTAATTATAATTATAATTTTAATATAACTTTGCCATAATTCTCAAATGTTTTGTGAATAGGGAGAGAGATTGTATGAACTTGGATAAATTAAAGCTACACCTTCTGTTTTCTTGTGGGGCCTAACAGTTCTGATAATGCTGTAGCCTGGAGGGAGTAGTTCAGAATCTTTAATGTTAGGCTTAATCCAGATTTTTGTAATGGCAAGAATATCAGGATTTTGCTGTAATAGCTAAGCATGTAGTTCTGTAATTTTATTAGCAATGCTATGGAGGTTGATAGTGACAATATTCAAATTTTTTGGAAGACAAGTGGGAGAATATATTGATGAGGGGTTTGATGTGTTTGTTTTATTAGCATGGATAATTGGTTGTTTAAGTATAGGACAGTACAGCTGTGAAGAGTAATAGTTTGAGGAGGTAAATAAAGGAGGGTTAGTTAATTCAAAATTTTGTTGGTGTGGTTATTTGCTATTTAGATTAACTGTTGAGTTTTCAGGGCCTGGGTTGGGGTGGATATCACCACACTGTGGGATTTTTGAGAGATAGTGTACTGATTTAGAGGGGACCTGTATGAGTTATTTTTTTGAGTATAGTGGTGGTAGTGAAGTATTTTCTGCTTAAAATGAAAGGCAAGACAAGCTATTAAAAAGGCAGGGAGAAATAAAAATGTAATAACATTCCCTTAAAATGTTACCACTTAACAACAACAAATGCAGGCAAAAAACAACTACAGAAGAAAAAATATCTTTATCACATGACATGATCCTAACAAATAATATGCTAGACTTTATTAAGATAGACATAATTCATTCAGTGCTGAATTGGTCTCATCTTAAAAACAGATTTCAGCCTACATGCTCCATTTAAGCCAGGTGGCAATTCAGCCTACATGCTCCATTTAAGCCAGGTGGCAATTCATCTATAAATATTGAAATCCAGTAGTAGTCTTTCTTTTCTTTTACAGCTATAGGATCACCAATTCTATAATTAGATGTGTTTATTTTAATGCATAATGAATTTTATGCCTTGGCTTCTTTGAGCCAGTATAGTGGTTATTATAGATTGAAAAATAAAACAAATGAAGAAAAACAGCATGTGTACGTACCCCCTGCAGCTGATGTAAAAGGGGACGTTTTGTGTAACAAAACCATGTAAATGATAAGGAGAAAGGAGAATTCATGCATTTAATAATAAATGCCCATAATCTTTGACTTGTAAAACAACTGAAAACATGCATAGTTATGCACATACACATATACATGTTCACACACACACACACACACACACACACACACACACACACACACACACACACACACACACACACACACACCTATACTTTCATGCAAACTGGCAAACATTTTAGTTTGTCATCAATAATCAAAGAAAAAAATAAAGCATCGGCAGGAAACCTGCACTGGAGCAACTCGATGGCCCTTCTAAAAATTCAAATTGTAGTCAAACCAAATCAAAGAAGCAGATAAAAAGCACACCAAGACTCAAATGTATTTCAGCTACTCGTTTTTGTTCCCTTTAATACGAACTTTATCAGAGCTGTAAAAGAACTGTATTACATGTCTTAACTAATTCATTTGAAATAAATAAAATGACAATGTTGAAATGAATTATTGTTAAAGTGACACCCTTATAGTAAAAAAAATCGTTACCTAACCAGTGTACTAAAAATAAAAATAAATCAACAAATATACATAAAACACTAATGATCTATGTTCACTATGATGTTAGAAGACATTTGATGTTAATACTCTTATTCAGCTCTAGTGGCTTGTCTGCCTACAAATATATCTGCCAGTTTATTTCTCTGACTTCCAGAAAATTGTTAATATCTTCAGAAAAAATGAGTATTTGTGATATGACCAACAACAAAAAAATACACATTTTTAAAATCAGTACACACAGATTAATATTTAGCTAGGCATTAGTAAAGTCTTTGTTTTTAATACAAACAGATGTTCATAAATCCTTTTGGACAATTTCCTATTTGTTTTGCCTAAATAAGAACTTTAACATGATTCGCAAGTAGCTAAGTAAACTATAAAGGCAGAATTGCACATCAACCTATTTTTTGCCCAAACTTGCTTCTTGCTATGTTATAAAACCACATTAGACCCTTCATTCATAAATTTACAATATTTACAGTTGTGACACTGAAACATTCCATTCCTACTAGAAATACTGATAATAAACATATTCTCAAATAACTTCATAGAAATGGGAAGGGGAAATGTCCTTCTCATAGCTGTCACTAGGCCCCATTTAGAGATTTTGTATATATCATTTAGGTAATTAATTTGTATACAGTTATTAGTACAGAGAGATATTGGCCACAAAGAGCATATTTTAGCAATAACTGATGAGTGGGTGTGGTATATTGAAGACTTACCCACAGTTGGTGTATTTTGATCATGATGACGAATCTTAATGTTCATTTGGAGAGCCCATAACAAATACTTCTTTTCATTATGGGGAAAAAATAAAACTGCATGCTTAAAAAAGCAAAAGATGTTCAACCATTTATTTTGAAATAAAAATAGAAAATGATAAACCATGATAAAAGCCAAGTTTGCAGGTGAAATAGCTACCAAAGCCAAAGACAATCACAAGGCCTTTCTTAGTTATGTTCTTGATGTCAAAAGTACAACTTGGCAATGTGATGAGCTGATTGTGAGCAATGTTACTTACACTGAGGCTGAAGATATTGCAAACCTACTGATTGATAAATTTAGCTCTAACTTTATCCCTCTCTCCCCATCATCTGTCATAGGTTCATAAGTAAGTACTAGACTAGCTGCCCTTGTCGGCCATTTTAAGCCAAATCAGTTTCACTTTTTGTGCTCAAAATAACCATACCATTTGGCTATAAATTAGCCTTACCCATTCCATGTTCAATAATTACATATTATCCTAATGAGATTAATTGGGATTGCCTCTATATTATTAATGGTCAGATGCTGCTCCTAAATGTATGGGTCCCCTCAAATTATCTATGGCATGATCCCATTTATTCGCATTTAGGGTAATATATAAACATCAACCATGGGATGGGTAAGGCCTCTAACCAAATGAAATGGGTTAATTCAAGCACAAAAAGGGAAATTGACTAGGCTTAAAATAGTCCCCAAGGGCAGCTATCTTAGTACTTCATTTTCACAGTTTTGAGGATCACATTTGTAGTATTTAGAATTTCTATAACCATCTCTAAGGCTGTATATCAGCTCTTACTTTCATGTCAATGACAGGATACATTTCATGCACAGGTCATCCATTCATAATAGTACAACACTGAATCTGAACCCCTAGGTTCTGTCTTAGTGTATTGAAAATGTTTCTGGGAAGAAGATTGCTATGGATGTCCTTCAAGAATGCAACTGCAGTCATAACATGTGGGTTGTCCTGCCTCAGGCAGCCCTCGGTCGGCCGGATTCCAAAGTCTGGGTCCGGCTGATGTCACATTTCTCTCCGACGTCAGAGCGGCTGGAGTACATAAGCATCAGCCGATGCCATTTTCTTCAGTCTTTCTTGCCGCACGGTGCCCGAAGCAGAAGCAGTTCGCAAGTGCCGGTCGGTCAGCTCCTGTATTCATCGATACCAAAGTCATCAAAAAAGCTAAGTACCCCGTTGGGGACCTTTTCTTGCCTCAGCTGATGTCAGAAATTACTGAAAAAGTTAACAATTGTCTTTCTTGTGGTAAACAAATACCTCATATCTGTGTTTTGTAAAATGTAGACTGGCTGGGTTGTTAATAATATTTTGTATTAGTTTCATCTTTTTTATGTAATTATAATTAGTGCATTGTGTATTTCTGTTTTATGAGTACATTTGTTTTTACTGAATCTCCTTTCATTAATTTACAAATCACTGAAAAAGTCATTGAAAACACATATCATTGAAAACTCATTTTGTAAAATCACATTTCACAGAAAACTTCTTATACGTACATACATAACATACAAATATTTCAAGCACGGGAATTAATGCCCTTCTAGCTTGCCAATATACCAAAACACTTGTTTCCATAAGTGTCCAGGCTGTTCTTAAAATATCTAAACTAGTACTTGCTTTAATATAATTTGGTAGTCTATTCCATGCATCAGATGGTCTCTCAGAGAACCAGTTAGTACACTTCTCCTTCCTATAGAATCTTTCACATAGGTTGTCTGATGATTCTCTAGTATTGTTTGATAACCCCAAACATTCCCAGAGGAAGTTGTCTCTAAAATGCCCTATATACTTGAATAAGACTTTCTCTTAGATATCTGTAAGGGACACTGTACAAGTTCAGATATTTTACTCTTTTATAATAACTTACATTTTCACATCCATGGATGGTCTAGGTATAGTTCCACTGTACTCTTTCCAGTTTACTCGTGGTTGTTTTCTTATAGGGTTTCAATATTGTTATTCCATACTCAAGTTTGGGTCTCATGTAACTAACAATGATGTCATCATTTTTGATTTACTACTTTATAAATCTTTTTATACAATCTATAGTTCTATAACTATCATTAACCAATTGGTTGATATGATTAGAACAACTCATAGCTAAATCTGCCCATATCAGGTCCTTAAATGAGTCTACAGTTTCAATCACTGTGTTCTGTATTAAATATTCACCTTTCAGTTTATACCTCCCAAATCTCATATGCTTAGGTTTTGATGTATTTATCAGCATATTATTCTCCTGTGCCCAAATGGTCAATTTAGTTAAGTTATTTTGCAGACATGTCTTATCTGTAACACATGTAATCAGTTTACCCAATTTCAGGGAGTCTGCATATAGACTGTGGCACACCTCAGATGAAAAAGTGAGGTCTGAAAGGTACAATCTAAACATGTAAGGCCATAGAACAGAGCCCTGTGGGACACCCTGACTGTAACCAAGGATTTCACCTGCCCAGTTGCTGCATGATACCTGCCATGTCCTATTTGTAAGCCATGCAGCTATCCATCTTATCGCGAGTACATCAATACCTAGTTGTACTAATTTATTGATCAGTGTTTTGTGTATGCCCTGTAAAATGCTGAAGTTAAATCTATATAAATTACATCACAGCACAATTTTTCATTCATAGCTGTTATTATAATGTTATAGAGCATCATGTTACAGGTGGTAATAGATTTATTTTCAACATATATGTGCTGATATATGGTTTCAAGCCCCAACCTATCCAGTTCTGACAATAACTTATCCAATATTACCTTTGCCATTATTTTTCCACAACATGAAAGTAAGTTTAAGGTTCTGTATGACTCTGGGTTTGTCCTACTCCCATTTCCCTTAAAGACAGGTTTAATAAGCACACGTCTCCAATCTTGAGGAATCTCCCTATATTTATATGACCTAGTGAATAATAGATGTAATGGTACCATAAGTTCTTGCTTTAGTTAGGATGGTGGCTTAATGGTTAAGGTGTTTGCCTTAAAACACAAGATGCAGGGTTTGAGTCTCACAAGGGATAATTGCCTAGGCTTAAAATGGCTCACAAGGGCAGTTAGCTTAGTACTAAACTATGAACCTATAAGTGTTCTCAGTTCATTACTAATTCTTATTTGGTTCCAGTTTGTGCAGTTCTTTTTCAATATAATCTAATTTGATTCCAGTATCTGGGGTTACCTGGATGTCACTAGGACAACTTATTACCCCTTTTGTGGAGCCAAACTGTTTTGCATAATATTTTGTAAACATCTCTATAATTTGTTGTGTATGAGAATAAACTTTAGAATTTGCACACATTTTATCAATTTGTATGCCTTTACTCCTTCCACATCTTATGTATTTATAAAAAGGTTTCTATTATGCTCAATATCTTTAAATACATTTTCTTCAATTTTTTCTTGATCTTATCTCACACTATGCATAATCTGTTTGTCCAGGTTGTTTATTTAATTTTTGAAAGTTGTAGTTCGACCTCTCTTCCAGTTTGTATATTTTTTGTCTTTCACCTTAATCTTATATCTTGTTCTTATGGAAATATATCCCCCCTGATGTTGTATGCATACATCCTGATGTTAAACAGTTTTTTGATTTGTTTGCACTCAAGCAATTTCTCTTTCAATACTGTCTCCATTCCATCTACAGTTTTTCCACTGATTACCTCACTCCAGGTAGTTTTACATAGTGACTGTTTTGCTTCCTTATAATCTGAAATTAACCTTCTGTGCATTGGTTTAGATTTCAGTTTGGCAGAATTATCTAGCAACAAATTAACCCTTATAACCCCATGATTATTGCACATCAGCAGTGGTAAAACTTGAATTAAAGTGACAGTAATTTCTTTAGGAACACAAACAATGTCTAGTGTGTTCCGTCCACTGGTAGTTTTTTTAACAATCAATGGATACGGTATTATCAGAACTGGATAGGTTGGGACTTGAATCTGAATATATGTTGTGAATAATTTCCTTACTAACGTTGTTGAATCAATATTATTCCAGTCTGTTTCTTGTAAATTTAAGTCCCCAGCTAATATTATTCCCCCCCCCCCCTGTGTTTCATGCAAGAAATGTATGAATTCCTCTAGGTCATCTGCACTTGACTTTTGTGGTCTGTACACTCCAATTGTTATATGTTCCAAGGTTGCCTTTATTGTCACAGTTACACAGTTTATATAGTATTGGTGTTATCATTGAACATATAACAATCACAGGTCTCATAACCATCTTTAATCCCTATCATAACACCTCCACCTGATTTTTTGTTAGAATGTCTGTTACTATAAAAATATTTATACCCTGACAGAAATGGTTTCTAGTTGTTGTTCGTTAACCATGTTTCACAAACAGTAACAACATCAATCTTGTGGGAATGTAGCAAATTTGCCAGTAAAAAAAGAACTTTATTATTAATGCTCCTAGCATTAACAACCATCAGAGATGCATCAAATGTTGCTGTCTGGGAACTGTTAAACTTTTAACCTGGCAAAAAGCCTGCTAAGTGTTTGTTAAATATTGCAAAATATCTGCTGCAAAAATTATTTTCCCTGATCTTGACAAATGCACACCATCCTGTCTGAACGCATATGAGCCCAAAATTAGGCTAACAAATCTAAAAATATAGGATAGGTGTACTTCCTTACTTAAATATGCACAGAACTCTGGAAAAAGAGAATGAAAAACTGATTCATAACTAGTATGGGGAAAGGGTGCAATGTGTTAGGCACCATGATCAGCAAATGAGGACTGGTCTTTTGTTTCCGTCCTCAAAGAAGACCGTTTTTGGTCCTTAAGTACTTTTTTTGCTCATCAGCATAAAGTTTAAAAAAAAAAAAACCCACACACACAGTGAATCACAAACACAACCTGAACCAGCAGTGCTTGATTACAGACTTCACCACTTATGATTAATTCAAATATGATTTCACTGGAATGTATTTGTAGTCATTTCTTTTCAGTGATTTGTGATTCAATTAAATGAGATTCAGTGAAATGAATCGCAACCTGCATAATTACCAAGTTGTGCTATGTGAATTAAAATTAGTAGGGATCCTTTCAAGTAATACTTATGTGTTGCATATTATTTACCTTAGGTGTCTTTTAAAAAGATGTGTTCCTTAGTGCAGTACAAATGCTTGGATCTGGCAAACAAAGCGCACAGACATATTGCTTACTTCAACTCTATGCAACCCATTATACAGTAGTTTGACAATGTCAGTATTCTTGGATTTGTATGTTAATGTTACTTAGAATAATTGAGTCCATAGTACTAAAATTATACCACACAGCAAATCTGCTGCATTACTAAGATAATAAATAAGATTTTTCACATACACCCTTCCTTTTTCTTGCATTTTATAGGGTCATAGGTACTTACTAGTCTACTTATCGGTGAGCATCTTAAGAAGCCTAGCCTTACATTCCCAGGTAGATTTTAGCCCTTATGGTTTGCATACAGATAACTCAGAGACTGGCTGAACAATGATATGTTGGGACATTCACATGTTCCCTGTATCCAGGAGGGAAAAGAGTGCTAAACTTGGGGCAGATTTGTGGTTACTTATCCATTTTTGTATGTTATATTTGAATAGGTAGGAGAAGGAATTGTTTTATAGTGGTGAGGACGACAGTTCCATAGAATGGTAATCTCTGTGACACAAACCAAACCCTCCAAATCCTCCAGTATGTTCTTTGTTTTGTAAAACAGATTGTGATTAAGATCCCTTGTTGGACTTGCAAATGTGTAATATGTCTAATAGAATAGGGTCCTTTGAAGCTCTATATGGACAGGAGGGGGTCACCTCTCAGTAGCCTGTATGATTCTGAGTAGAGGGACAAGACTTTTAGATGATCCAGAAGGTTTTTACAATCTAGACTCTTTATTCTTTGAGTGAGAAAGTGTGAATGTTATGTTGCCCCTATTTTGCCTTCCTTCTTGTTGGTTGGGTTTGGAGCCGAACCTCGGCTCTGACTCGGCCGTATTCTAAAGCTCGAGAGCTTCCACTGGCTTGAGCCTAGACCTTATCCCATCATGTCTAGTGCTAGTTACCCAGATCTCTTGAAGCTTCGAGATTGCTGGATACTGGCCCAGGCTAAGTTTTTGAATGTTCTTATTATATTCTGCATTTAAATCTTGATATTTCTTCAGGATTCTTCCTCTAGATTAGTAGTGTTTTTTTAGCATCCTTATCTCTGATTTCTGGTTATTATTGCTGTTATTTAGGCCATTGTTTTTCCTTTAGGCCTATTCCCCCTTTCAAATCCATTTTTTCTTAGAGGATTCCCCCTTGCTCTTAGCCCGTTTCAGTTAGAGGGCTTCCCCTTATTCCCTCCTTCTCCCTTTCTGATAAGGAGTAGCTGTTTAAGTTAGAGGATGTCCTTGGTCGGGGGAGTTGTCATTTAACTTAGAGGTTCTCCTCCTTCTGTTACCTTCTATTTTTGTAGTTTCAAAAAAAAAAAGTTAGATAATAGTTTTTTTTAGTGGTTATTGTAGAGTTGTAGATTTCCTGTTCTTGATATCTATAACTTCAGTGTATTGTATTGATACCATATTGTGCTTATTGCTGTTGGTGATAATGTCTAAAGAAGAACCCAAAGAATCCAAACCTTTTGGATTCAAGAAGTGTGACTCGTGCTCCCAAAATATGTCCCTAACAGATGGATATACAAGTTGTGTTTATTGTCTGGGAGCTGTGCACCTGCAGGACTCGTGTTCTGTTTGTCATGCTTTCAGTGCCAGAATCCTTCAGGAGTACAAAAACAAGCTTATTCTGAGAGGTTTACTGAAAGGGCCTTTTGACACTCCAGTGGAAGGGAATCAGGCTAGTAAACCAGCGAAATCCCCCAAACCAACACCTCCGATGGTTCCGACCTCAGAGCCGTTGAGACACAAAGAGAAATCTGCCAGTTTGTCGGATCCGAAGCCTCTTGGGTCCGACAAGACCTTATCTCCTACGGTTCAATGAGTGTCCTCGGAACCATCCAGGAGTCATAAAAGGACTAGATCTCCTTCCTTGGAACCGGTGAGGTCTGAACCACAATCACAGCTTCTACAGTTTTTGGTGGGCAGTCACCGATTGTCCACCCACTCCTCTCGATCATTCAGGAGTCTTTCAGATGATGATGTGGAGAGGGTGGTGAAGAGGCTTCTCAAGACACCGGCTCTTGCCAAAATGTTATTGAGCCCAGGCCATATGGATGTGGAGCGGACTACTCTACCCCCCAGATTGTCTATTCCTCCTTCGAATTACCTGAGCTCAGAGCCGGAGTGCATGGAAGTCATTGTGGTGAAACCATTGGTTCTGAAAACCTCCGGTCTCTTTGTTCTGACATATGCTCCAATCTCCTCAAAATGAGAAGGATTTGGGAGCTGACACTCCTTCATCGGCTCCGAGGGGGGGAGTAGCATCGGACGCTTATCCAACCCCACTCTCCCTCTTGAAGCTTTGAAGCTGGTGATGGAGAGGTCTCTCGGCTCTTCGGAGCCAGGGCCCCTCTCAGGCTGAGAGTGTGGTGCCTTCGAGGTGATGAAGAGTGTGCTGTCCTCTCAGACTGCTCCTCCCTTGGCTTCAGCTACTCTTTCCCCTACAGAACTAGTGTTTTCCCTCTCACCACCCCTCCATTCTAAGTGCAGGGAACCAGTGCCCCAGGATGCCCCATTGGGTGACTCCCCCTCTTCCAAACCCTCTCCAGAGCATCCTCCTGAGGAGGTCCCTCAGAAGAGGACAAGTAAGAGTAAGCATGTGGACTCCCCTGAGTCTCTGACATCGGACATGGACTTGGAGGACTCAGTAGGGTCCCCACTGTCCCCCTCTGAGGATGTCTCATTCTCGGACATCCTGGAAATCCTCAAGCAGAGGGGTGGCTGGAAGTCCCTTTCCCCTTCTGAGGACAAGTCTGTGTACCTGGACGTATTCGATTCCTGACCCTCCACCTCTTGGGTGTCTCCGCCCTTCAACCTGCTACTAGGGGTAGTAAGTCGAAAAGTGTGGAGCTCTCTGGAATTGATGGAACCAGTTCCATGGGGGCCCAATAAGTTCATAATGGCACCAGATGACAAATCCTTCCTAGCCAAGGGTGTGCCAGTTGATGCTATGGTGGTGGCGGCGGCCACTAAGAAGGAATTAGTAGAGACTTCTATATTTGTCCATCCACCGAACAAAGAGTCCCATACGATAGACATATACAGGATGCATGTCTTTTCTTCAGTGGCCTTTACTCTCAGGTCACTGATTTATCTATCCCATTTCACCCATCTTCAGAGGGTTCTCCTGAAAGAGCTTGGAGATACCCTACAGGATCCTACAGCTGTGGGAGCTGCAGATAAGACTGCTTCTCAGCTTGCGACCTTCTCTTTGGTAGTTAACTCCTCCATGCGGCTTATCTCCTATGCAGCCAATGGAGCGAGCAGGGCTGCAGGCACAGGAGTCACCTTATGGAGACATTCCTGGATGCCCCTTTGTCAATTTGCAGAGCCTTTCAAATCCTCCTTTACCAACGCCCGCTTTGATGGCTTGCCATTGTTCAGGCCTAAGGGAAAAGAGGCTCTAACTAGGTGCGAGCAGAATGGCAAGACTCTCTCTGCCATGGGAGTACATTTTTACACACCTTCTAGACCTTACCCTAAAGGTCAAAAGAGCAGAAAAATGTGGTTCTGGAAATCCCAGGGAACTTCGCCTGATGCACGTGGTGAATTTTCCCCCTGGGGCAGAGTGGGGAATAATAATGGGAGATGCCACCCTCACAGCAGAGGGGGTCTGCAGAGTCAGGGTGACAGAGATACGTTCTCTGGGAGGCCCTTCCAGCACTCCTGAAAGGGGGCACCGCCTGTCCACCTCTGGAGGCAGTCAGGGGAAGATTGTCACTGTAACCAGAAGCCTGGCAAAATACCACAGAAGACACATGGGTACAGTCGATAATATCCAGGAGATACAATATTCCTTTCTCCATGTTGCCTCTTCCCCAAAAACAAAAATCGATTCCAGATGTGCCACCCAATCTGAGGGAACAATCAACTCTAGAAGTTCAAAAGTTCCTAAGAAAAAGAGTCATCCAAGAAGTCCCCGCAGACCAAATCGGATCTGGAACTTACTCTAGGTTCTTTTTAGTACCAAAGAAAACAGGGGACTGGAGGCCCATTTTGGACCTCAGCAGACTCAACATGTCTGTCAAAAAGACAAAGTTCTGAATGGTGACACTGCAGTCCATACTTCCCTTTCTGGGAAAGGACAATTGGATGTTGTCCATCAGGATGCATACTACCATATCAAGATGGACAGACGATCCAGGAGATTTCTACGCTTTCAGCTGGGAGCTAGTCATTATCAGTTCAGGGCTCTGCCCTTTGGCCTCACCACAGCCCCCAGCATGTTCACCAAATGCATGGCAGTAGTCACGGCTCATCTGAGGCATCTAGGATTCTGGGTGCTCCTTACTGCCACCACCAAGCATCGACTAACTGAGATGAGGGACACCACAATACGCCTCTGCTCTCAGCTAGGCATCACTATAAGCTATGAAAAGTCTGCCTTGTTGCCCTGTCAATATATTACATTTATAGCAGCAGATCTAGACACCAAAGACATGAAAGCAAAATTGCCTCAGGAGAGGGTGTCGACCATTTGATACCAAGTTGCAACTCTCATCGGGAGGAAAAAGACTCAAGCAAGATTTGTTGTGAAAGTCCTGGGCTTAATGGCAGCAGCAATAACACTAGTTCCCTTGGTACGTTTCCACATGAGGTTATTGCAGTGGCTCCTGTTTGCTCAATGGTCCATTCAAGATCTAGCCATGTCCCACGAAATTCTCATCATGGAGACCTGCAAGAAGGACCTAAAATGGTGGCTTCAGTCCACCCAGCTGATGATAGGCAGACCGTTCGTCCTCCCCAACTGGTGGCCACAGTAACCATGGATTCTTCCCAGATAGGGTGGGGGGCATTATCTGGGAAAGACTGTTCATGGAACTTGACAACAACATGAGTATCATTTGCACATAAATGTCCTTGAGATGAGAGCGATGCTCCTGGCGTTGCAAGTATTTCACAGCTCTCTCCCCACGGGGATGATTACAATTCAGATGGGCAACATGTCAGTGGTATGGTACATTAACAAGCAAGTCTTAACCATATCCTACCCCTTATGTCGAGAGGCCCTAAGAGTATGGAAATGGGCGATGTCCTCCCAACGTTTTCTGATCATGACGCACATCCCGGGGAAATCCAGTGTCATAGCGGACAAGCTAAGCAGGGCTATACTTATGCCTCATGAGTGGTCCCTGAAACAGGACATTGCAAGTCAGATTTTCTGCAAGTGGGGGCCAGCCTTGCTGCAATCTTTTTGCCACATCCATCAATGCCAAATTCAGCAGCAATTTAACCCTAGTTCCACCCCCCGGGACAATCACCCAGGGATGCACTTGTTCATGATTGGCTCCCGGGACTTCTGTATGCCTTTCCCCTGTTCCCTCTTATTCCCAAGATTCTTCAGAAAGCAAAATTGGTGGGTTGCAAGCTAATCCTCATTGCCGTCTACTGGCCTTGTTAAATCTGGTTCCCATTTCTATGGCCCCATCTTCTGGAGGAGCCTTGGATCCTGGACTCTGCTCCGGATCTGCTGATGCATCAGTCAGGCAGACTCCATCCTTCCTTATAGACCCTTAAGCTGACAGCTTGGTTCCTCCACTTCCTGGCTTAGCCAGGCTTCCTGACATCTCCCCAGCAGTACAACATATTCTCATTTCCTCTCACAAATCCTCTATGAGGAAACTGTATACTAGCAAATGGAAATGGTTCTCTTGTTGGGCTATCAAAAATAATATTGAACCTTTTGCTGCACCCATTTCAAAGTTACTAGAATTCCTTGCTGAAACTTTTAACCAAGGAGCAGCAGCAACAACTATTCGAGTTCAGTTGGCTGCTATTTCCAACTTTCATGTGGGAGAAATGGGTTCCAATGTTGTGTCCCACAGGCTATGCAAAGTTTTTCTGAGGGGTACTATCCTTTTGAGGCCTCAATAAGAGAACCACTTCCTTCTTGGGAATCTAAATTTAGTCCTAGCTGCCTTGATTCTTCCTCCATTCGAACCAGCTAGTTCTTGTGCTCTAAAATTTTGACTTGGAAAACGATTTTCTTGATTGCCATTACCTCATCTAGGAGGGTATCAGAATTACAAGCCCTTTGCATTCACCCTCCTTAGTTGATTTTCCACAATGATAGGGTTTCTCTCCCTTCCTTTCCAAAAGTTTGCTCAGAGTTCAATCTGAATCAATCGATAGAACTACCAGTGTTCATTCCGAATCATGGCAACAAGGCAGAGTATAAACTCCACCAGCTGGATGTTCATAGACAATTATGTTTCTATTTGCACAGGACTCGGGAATTCAGACAATATGACCAATTGTTTGTATCCTTTGCAGAAAACAAAAAGGGAACTTCAGTATCGAAAGTGACTTTATTGAAATGGATTTCAGATACCATTACTTGCATCTATAACTCACAGAACAAACAGCTACTAAGAAAAAAATTGAGGACACTCAACCAAGGTTTTGTTTACCTCCACTGCCTTTCAGGCCAGACTGCCTTTAGACTCAATTTGTGCGGCAGCTATGTAGGTTAACTCCCATACCTTCATTACTCATTACAAAGTAGATGTGTCCTCCCGGAACAGGGCATCCTTTGATTCTATGGTCCTGAAGAGTATATTCCATTGAGCCACCCAAGAAGAAGGTGCTGGGGACGAGGTCCCAACCAACAAGAAGGAAGGTGAGATAGGGACAACATAAAATAAAGAAGTTATGTACTTACCATAATGTTCCATGTTTGTTGTCCTTGATCTCTCCTTCCTTCTTGCTTCCCACCCTCCTTCCCTCTTCTGGAGGATCGAGAGGAGTTATCCATCTTTGGCTATATAAGCCTTGATTCCCTTCCTGCCTTATGAGTTGGATAGAATAAGAGTTTCTACTAATGGCTTGATTTTTTTTCTTATATATGTATGTATATGCACATATATATTTTGTTATATATGTCTATAGTTTATATATCTGCAAATTGTGGTCTAGTTTTATGGGTTATCACAAATGAGATCTGGGTAACTAGCACTAGGCATGATGGGATAGAGTCTTGCCTCGAGCCAGTGGAAGCTCTCAAGTTTTAGAATATGTCCAAGTCAGAGCTGAGGTTCGGCTCCGAACCCAACCAACAAGAAGGAAGGCGAGATCAAGGACAACAAACATGGAACGTTATGGTGAGTACATAACTTCTTTTTATTCCAGTTGTGATAAGTGTGTGGACAGTTACATACCAAAAGAGGCATTATACTTAATGGTTGGTCTAATGAGTGCTGAGTACATGAGAACAATTAACATCCCTGGATCTGGACGCAATACCTTTAGATATAAGCTGTGTTATTCCTAACAACAGTGCTTATGTGGTGATTGAGGGACAGTTTATTTTCAGTATAGGTTCCCAGATCCCTAACTGTGGAATCAGTTTTCAAGGGTCTGTTGTCAATGTAATAGTTATAAAGACAGTTAAATAATTTGACTTCCTTCCTTGTTAGGTGGCAGTACTTTTATATACTTTCTGCTTTATAGTCCTCAGTGCATTTCTCAACATAAATGGCTTGTATTTACACTCATTCCATTTCTGCTGGGCATTGGCAGCTGGTCAGCAATGATTTAGCAGATCAGATGATCACGTGTGCATCATAAGCATGCTGTTTCCAGTTATAAGCTGTACTACCTGATGTGCAAAACTGGGATATGCTTTTCACTACTCTATTTCCAGCTAAGCCTAAAAGCCATATACATCATTTCACTGTTCAGAGGGAGAAATATGTGTACAGTTTAAGAATTCTGTTATCACTGGAATCAGCATGCATTATTTTACTTGTTACTGCCTTTTAATGTGAAACTTTTATTAAAAGGATTGTTGCATCCAAAAATCTAAAAAGACGTTTTTCACCACATTTTGATCTTTCCTGCAGTACTAATATCTCTGCATCCCTCTAAGTGGTTATTATTATTATTTTATTATTTAACTTGGTATACCTCAATATGGATGGCCTGAATGGTGATTATCATACTGTGTGATTTTATTTCACCATCAAGGCTTTTGCTTGAGTGATGTAATTTTATGGGGGAAGAATGTAAACTGTGGGATGAGAACATTTACTATGATAACAGCACCCCAATATATAGGGAGTTTTGTAATTCACTACTTGTTTGTAGTCTCTGACATGATCAGCTGTTTGTCTTTGGCAATTATGCTCTTTATTTATTTATTTATTTAATCTATTTCAGCCTTCTCATACAGATTTTACTGCACATTGTAATGTTAGTTTTTAAGGAGTAGCTTTTTTAGTGCATTTGTTCAAATTCAGAACTGTTATTCCAAGACATTTTCTATCTGATCTGTGAAGATAGTCATCTGTGATTGATAACATGCATAAAAAGACAACTGTAGTTAATACTTAGGTTTAAAATGCTTGTTGCTAGAATCAGTGACCTATTGAATTACTTTATCTCCTTGAGATCATAAAATTTGTTCTCCTTATCTACATGATGTTACAAATACAATTGAGAGATTACAGAAGGAAACAAAAATAAGAGAGTTCACCAAACATTAAATGGCTTGAAAAGAATCTGAAGAAAAAACTTCAGGTAAAATGGGTGAGGATACTCCTTAAATTATGTTTTCTTCATATGTGGCACTTTCGGAGGTTATTGAAAGTGAAGAAAAATTGCTCTGTGCAGAGAAAAAGCATGACATTTGGGTGGAGCCATTATCTAAAGGAAAACTGAAGCAGCTTTTGGAAGATTCTGGACAGCTGTAATTACCCAAAACCCACCAGTAATCATCTTTAGAATTGTGACATTGTTTTGATGAGATACCAAATGGTCAGTGTCATGCTTCAGCATTCTGCATGATAATTTTAACCAGTGGATTATCATAAGATCTTGTCCTGGACTGACTGCTTTGCTACATATATATGTAGACATTATATGAAAAACTAGTGAACTCGGTGTAGTATGCGAGTTATGTCATATTGCTAACCTTTTCCTCTGACATTGATCTAAAATGAAAGAATAACACATGGACATGAAGGCTGTCTCATCCAACCAGATTCCTCTAGACTTGGCACAAAGGCACACATTTCTAATCTGATTGTACTATTACTTTCTGAGATAAGTGTATAACTTGTAATAAAGGTAAGAAGGCATCTGCAGCGTAAATCTGAAATTAAAAATTGCTTTAGAAATGTGTCACTGTATAAGTTTACATTCCATACCGCTTTGTCAGAAGCATCTAAATGATACTTCATTATACTATTTGCCCGACATTCATAGCCTCATATACATTTACCAGCTTTCTATGTTTTTATAACATTTTTTCCCTATTCCTTCCAATCCCTGCAGACAACTAAATACAGATATGGAACATAGCCATACAACAATGTTCAGCACTGTATCACTGTTGTCTTAATACAACATTTCATTATGGTATGCCTTTATTAAATCAAATGTCTTTTTTATGAAGAAAGCTTTGCTGATATTTTGTCCTACACAAAAGGGGGGAAAAAAACAAAAACAAAACAAAAAACACTCAAAAAATGCTTAAATATACCAACTCTATAAGTACACACACACACACACACACACACACACATATATATATATATATGTATATGTGTATATATATATATATATATATATATATATATATATATATATATATATATAGATAGATAGATATAGATAGATATACATATATATGTATATATATATATATATATATATTATAAAAATATATATAAAATGTGTCAGTTTAGGTCTATGTATTGTTGATGCACTGTGATAACAAATGTATTATCAAAAGATATTACTAAAACTCCACGAACAAATATAGGTCAGCATTTTTTATTTTTACAAACAATTAGTAGTTTTCTATGCACATATTCATTCTTGTAAGGATTTAATAATAAAAATGACATTAAACCTCCAGTGGCCAAGATTTGCAGCTGATTTCTGACTTTGATCCAAGTCTACATCCTGATGATACAAGGAGTTGTAGATACTTTTGGAAGATGTGTGAGAGGAACAAGGTGACCTGGAGTAAGGTAAGTGGATGTGAGATTATTGATGGAAACCTTAAAAAGTCACTTTTCTGTGCTTTTGGTTTAATCCAGGGAGCCCATAATACAGTCATTTTGGAACATTGGTGCAAAAAATAGACCCAAACTGTTGCATTAGCAAAACCTTTTAAAAGAATAATTTCAGATCTGGAATGGAATTTCAGCAGGACATCTGCTGACATTTAGTGGATTCCATGTGTACAAGAAGACATGCTTCTCAGGTCTTTGTTTTTTTTTTTTTAGTAAAATACCACCAAGTCCACCGATCCAAGAAGTAAGCAAATTTAATGAAACACTTAGTGTTAGCTGCTAGTTTCAGAAAATGTGTGGGGGGGGGGTAGATTGTCAACAGATGGACAGCAAGGTTTAAGTTTTAGAAGGAGAGACGTCATGTAGGAGTTTGCAAGAGGGTTGATAGAGGAACATGTTTCATTATTTTTGGTTTGAGGAAGTATTTTTTGGGGAGAGATTGTGGATGGCATTAGTTAATTTGCCAATGGAATCAATAAAAAATGGTTAAGGAGGGAGGTAGTGTCTTGGTCTGCAAGGTTGGGGTAAGGGCTAGGCATCTGAGTGTGAAGGATTGAGTTAATATTTCTCAGGAAGGTTTGGGGTTGGATTGATGAGTGGACTGTGTCTCGAGGTAAAATGTTTATTTTTTTTATCATTATATATTAGGATTTTGGTGCAATTTCTTATTTCTTTAAATAATTGTTGGTGAGTGGAGGATTTAGTTTTTTGCCAGGTTTTCCAGGTGGAGCCTCTTTTATGTATTAGCGTATGAGTATCTTTACTGAGCCAACGGGCATAGTTTGATTTTATTCTTATTTTGGGTGGGGATGCTAGCGAGTAGTTAGTCGAGTATGCCAACAAAGATGTGAAAGAATTCAAGTACAGCATCATTGAGAGGAAGTGAGTGTTGGTTAGACCAATTAACAGAGGTGAGTCTATCAGTGAAAATGGCAGGGTTGAAATCAGAGAGTTTATGGCAGAATTTGTGTAGATGTGGTTTCTTGGGAGTATATATGTGAATACCGATGAGTAAGTAATCACTCAAAGCATCAGGAAGGGTTCTACGGTTATAGTAGAGGTGGGGGTCGCTGGTTAGGATACAGTCAAGTATTGTGCTGTCACTGGCATTTTAAGTTTTGTTGGGGTAGTAATTAGCTGAGTAAAGCCAAACAAATTGATGCTTTGGACAGGGGAGTAGGTGACAAGGGTACTCAAATCAATATTTACATCTCCTAGCAGAATAGTTTCATAGGCTATATTTTGTGACACCCAGGAAAGTATGCTTTCAATGATAAGGATATTCTTGCTTGGTGGGATATATATTGAGGAGATAGTAAGCTTTTTATGGTTGTTTAGGTGGCAGTTTAGAATTAGAATTTCTACAGGGTGGAAGTATGGTATAGTAATGGGTAGGGGAGAGAGGGTCAGGTGGTCAAAATAAAGGGTTGCTACATCTCCACCTTTTTTATGGTTCTATCTAGTCTGTATGTGTTCTACCCAGGGGGTAAAATATCTGTGTTAGGGATATGAGGTTTAAGCCAGGCTTCTGATAGTGCTAGTAAGTGAGGGGAATAATTTGAGATCAATGCATGAAGGTCAGTTACTTTATTTAATAGGCTTTGTATATTGATGGATAGAATAGATAAGTTCTGAGGAGAGTGGGGAGGTGGGGATACAGGAAGATGAGGATGCAGTGTGGGTGGCAGTAGTGGTTAGTTGGGTTAGGGGGAGGATTGTTTGAGCAGTGACTGGTGGTAAAGTAGATGGTCCTCTGTTAGGGTGGAAGTCACCTGCTAGCAAGAGGGTAGTGACTGGTGGGTTGGGTTTGAGAGTAAGGGACTTAAGTGCAAGATGTTTTTTAGTTTGAACCTAGCAAAGATAGTGGGGGTAATTGGAGTATTTTGCAATGAAATGGCCTACTTCACTTAGTTGAACTGTCATTTTATTTTTTATTTATCAAACTCTTTTGAGCAAAAGCTCACTGCAACAAATAATCGTTTCAGTGAACTTTCACATGGGAAAAGAAACTAGTTGACTGTCATTAGGAGTATGCCCTTTTCCCCATTGTAGTGCGATCTCAGAGTTGGTATATGGCGGCAAAGCTCCTGACTTAGCTTTGTGTAAGATTTTGTAGTTTTTTTTTGTCTGGTTGGTAGCTGACCTAATAGTGTTTTTCCCTGTGTGACGGTTCACTGAAACAGTTGTACATTGAAGTGAGCTTTCACTCAAAAGGTTCAATAAATAGGTGTTCGCTAAAATGACAATTCAAATAAGTAATATAGACCTGTAATGAAATAGGTGAGTAAAGAGGTGTTATGTAAAGAGAGAAAGATGGTAAATGAAGTGATGATAGACTGGCTGTTGTTGGAGTAGGGTAGGGTTGGTGTTGCTTTTCATAGTGGAGCTTGTTATGACAAGTAAGGGAGGTGAGCAGTAATAGTAGGGAAGTTATAATCAAATGTAGGAGTATGGTTAAGGAGGGTGTGATACAGAGGTTGTTGGTATTGGAAGTGGGAGGTAATGGGAGTGATGTAAATGTGTATATTAGGAAGGACTATAGGTTGCAGAATAGGGTGTGGTTAAGGTCAGAGAGGGAGGAGTATGTGTAATTGGAGGTGATTGGATAGTTATGTGGCAGGGCACAAACTGCCTAGAGTATAAATGTAGTGTTAGTGGGGGTGTGTGGGAATGGGGGTAGGGTAGGGGAGTGAGCCCGAACGTAGTGAGGATTAGTGGAGCAGTTTAGACCTCAGTGGAGGAAATGGGTGCCAAGACAAAAAAAAATCTGTAAGGAGTGAGAGAGAGGAACAGGTAAGTAAATTACCAAGAGGGAGGTTACAAGTCGAAGAGGTCCTTAGCACAAATGTTGGGTAAAAACTGAAGAGTTTAAAAATGTACGATGTTGAGAGCTGAAAGATCCCTGTTGTAATAATAGAAATTATAAAGATACTATCTAAGATAATGTGCTTTATCAGTTTGAGGAGAGACTTTAGGGTGAGAAGTGTATGTTTGGGGGAGTTGTGTTCTAGTGATGTGCAGATGTCTGGTACAAAATCATTTTAACTAACAAAAGGGTATCTTTAAAAAAATAAAAATGCAGGACATACAAGTATATCAAAGCAATATTTTGGTTGTAGTTTTCTTCAGAAGGTTCGTTTGCAAGTCTGGTAGTGAGCAAGTGAAAGGGGAGCAAAGCAGAGCTGGTTAGATAAGCAGGAGGGAAGGGGTAGAGAGTGAGAAACACAATAGTATACACTAGTGGCAGTATACATTTTATATAGCAGGACATACACCAATGCTAGGGCTGTATTGGTTCTTTACATAAAACAACCGATAGTGTGGGAGTATACATTTGTTAATAACTGCCTAGTGTGTACACATATTTTACTAACATTTGAGTATAATGTATATAGAAGCAGTCCTAGATATTATGGGTATCTAAAATACTAGATATGGGCATCAGGGCTGAGTACACTCTATAAAATGACACTCACACTGATGGAAATACAAAAAAAAACCTTGTCAGTTGCCTTGCAAGCACAGTTAAAATCTCAGACAGGTTAGAAAACACTGTTGATCACACAGGCATAGGAATTATACAAATATGCGGCAATATAAAAAAAACCCAGCAGAGTGTACTCTATTACTTGTGCAAGCTACCTAATGCAGCTATCGCAAGGCAATTACTCATATTGTCTGAGAATAAGCAAATCTGCATTGTTGTAATTTAAGCAATACAACACAAATACATAGGCAACAATCAATAACACAGAGCCAGAAGTCTTAGAATGAGATCCTGTGAAAAACACTGGCAATTATACCTGGATAGATTAAGTTTAAAAAAAAAAGGGTAAATAAGTCCGCTCATCACCAGAAGCAGTGTGACTGAAAGTAATGCTGCCTGTGCAAGTGGAGAGAGAAAGATGGTGCTGAACGCCAAACAGAGGCTTTTCTATTGTGCAAATGATGCTGGGAGATATGAGAGGTGATAGGGGAAATCAGTGGTAGTACTAGTTTAATGGAAGGTGGTGGACACATAAGTGTGAAGGGGGGGAGTCTTATAGGTAGGAGGGGTTAGAACTGAGTAGAGGAGATGGGTGACAAAAAAAAATCTGTAAGGAGTGAGATAGAGGAACAGGTAAGTAAATAGCCAAGTGGGAGGTTACAATTTGAAAAGTTCCTTAGCAGAAATGTTAGGTAAAAATTGAAGGGCTTAAAAATGTGCAATGTTGAGAGCAGAAAGATCCCTGTTGTAGTAATATAAGTTATGCTTTTATATCACATCATTGAAATTTCAAAATATCGACACCATATCATCGATATTTTGAAACTTTGAACATAAAAAAAGAAAACAAAAAAGAAAAAATAACACAACTAAACATTGCAAGTCCCCCTGCACCCCCCACATCCCCACTACTTAAATATACCAACTCCGAGATCGCACTACATTGCAGTAAATGGAAATCTCCCCTTACGGAGATTTCTGTTAAAACGTTTAATGTCTTTCACTTTCGCTAATATGGTGCCGACCATATCAGCTTCGATATTTTCAGTCTTCGACGAAGTGATATAAACCCAAAATTATAAAGATAGTATTTAAGATAATGTGCTTTATCAGTTTGAGGAGAGACTATAGGGTGAGGAGTGTATGTCCGGAGTGGGGGTTGCATTCTGTTGATGTGCAGATGCCTGGTACAAAATAATTTTTAACTAACAAGAGAGTATCTTTAAGAAAAAGAAATGCAGGCCAAACAAGTATATAAAAGCACTATTTTGGTTGTAGTTTGCTTCAGAAGGGTCATTTGCATGTCTGGTAGTGTGTGAGTGAAAGGGGAGCAAAGCAGAGCTTGTACCTGGATATGTTAAGTTTAAAAAAAAGGACAAACAGATCCGCTCACCACCAGAAGCAGTACGACTGAAAGTAATGCTGTCTGGGAAAGTGGAGAGAGCTTCCATGTCTCTGTGTTCACTTGTTCATTTCTGGTCTTGGGCAATGTGTTTAAAAAGTGTAGCATTCTCAGATGTCACTAGGGCATTTTTTAAATATCAGCTGTCTCAATTTGATGAAAATATTATCAGTGGGCATGAAGAGACTGAAGGCAATCATAAACCATGGGATTTACTTGAAAATGAGTTCAATGAACTGATTTATGTTTGCTAGTCCAGATATGCACCCCTGAGGTTTTATATTTCTCATAGGAATACAGAAAGGCAACTCAGAAATGTTTGACTTTAATATCATGCTCCATCTGAAAGCCTCAAAGCTGGCTAAAGTGCATAGAAAGTAGCTGGTAGTACATATAAGGGAATACTGAATTACCTTTAAGATTGTTTGGAGGAAAAATGCAGTTCTTAGATAAGCTGGATTTGTTCTGTACTAACATAAAGAGATTAGCATTTGAACCACAACAGAGTTGTAGGCACATTGCTCTTTTTCAATTGCCTGGATAGTGCATTTTCATTCAGGCAAAGCTTAAGTACTTTCCATCCACAAAACTAGATTCAATTAATTTAATAGCTCAGAATACTGACTTCCTTACCCTCAGTTAATTTAGTAGTTCAGAATATGTCTTGCTAGCACTGGCAAGGGTGCAGTAAATTCTGGATGCAACATCACCTCATGCCTCTCTTTAATGCAACAGAAGATGAGCTTAATTTGCAGCCCTTACTCTGTTTGACTTAGGTTTTCTTAAAATGAGTAATGAAACTCAACATAAACTCAAATGTATAAGTGGTGCACACATTGATAAACCTCCGTGAAAATATTGTTGGTTTTGTTTGTTTTGTATGTAAGAAAGATGCAATATTTTTATCAGGAGAAATAAAATGAAAAAATCCAGCAGCTGCTATAGAAACTATTTGTGCACTTTAAATCCTAAGCTACGTTTGAGTGTCAATTTGAAAGCCATATTGGGGAAAGGTGCTAGGTTATCAGTGAATGTTTTATTATATTACTAGAATTGTTAGATTACTGAACATTATGACTAACTGCAATAGTTTTATAAGAAGCACAACATTATAAATCGAATAAACATTAACATTTCTGTGTGAAGAGGAAGAAGGAACTAATACAGGCTACCCTACTGTAGAATGCATGTACTAATTCTGCAGTATACCTCTTTGTTCAGTGAAAAAGAAGGCAAGCTGAAGAGTTAATTATATTTTATTTCTTGTTAGTAAACTCCATGTTTGTCACTGTGCCATCATTTCTTATGGGCTGGATTGTAATAGTTTATTCTGTGACACATGAATTGAACAGTTCCCTATCAGAAGTGTGGTACTTGATAGTGTGAATCCAACTAAGCATCTATGACACTGAACTGCAATCCTAACAAAAAAAAAAAAAATCCAGGTAAGACAAAATCATTGTAATTAAAGCATTTTTTTGGGGGTTCACCCTGTAACCCCGCAGCACACCTTTAGTTTTGATATATACCGACTCCCAAGATTGCTGTAAGTAGAGTACAGGAAGATAGAATACTCTTGGAATTAGTATATATTCTCCCCATTTGCAGTTTAATTCTCACTGCTACAAAGATTGCAGTTACGGTCCTTGGTTGAAACAAAAGTGGTTATTTCATTTTCCATATTCAAACTGTACTAAGCCTGGCTAACATATGCAGTTATGAGACAGTCTGCATACTGCATGAGTATATTAAATCCAAATATATTAACTGCTATATACCAGGAGATGCTTTGCTAGCCTGGTAAGTTCCATTAGGCATACGTTTTTAGCAGCTGCTACAAGCATTGATGTGATTGTGTAAATTATAACACTATGCAGATTGAAGGAATCAAACTTCAGTCAACAGAATATCCTGGTTTAGCCTATATACTACTTATTAACTACTTAAATGTGAATGTTAAAATATGTTGTGACAGCTATATAAATTAAACTGCTACAGAGCAGTTCTAAGCATAGGTGCCATTTACTATATGGAAATACATTTCTAGTTTCTAAACATTCCATGGTTACGGAACCAGTTCATAGGTCAACCAACATTTTTTGGCCCTTGCCTCCACTGCAGATCAACCACTTTTTTTCTTTTTCTATAGGCCCATCCATCCTTCTTTCTTAAGATGGTGAGAGTTTGCTTTGTGCCTCTAATACCAGGTAGTTAGCACCTCTTTCTTCAGGCAAATTGTCTTTGATTGAACTACCTATGTGAGGTGGTCAGATGGAAGTCAACAAATAGGAAGCCATAATTTGGCAGGAGTAGGAATGATTTGTTTCTGCAGAAAAAAAAAAACTTGAATGGGAGATGAAGCATTTCTTGTTGGTGTCAGAGCTTGCACTGATGCCTTATGTATGTCATGTGCATGCTGCTGTGGGTGCAGAACTGGATCTAGCACAAGATTCCCTAGGCAGCTGCTAAGAGCTGGATGTTAACTGGGGATATCCTATTAATGCTGCAAGCCTCAGCATTCAGCCAATGTCTCCATATTTTATTTCATTATGAAACTGACATATGCACAATTATGCTGGTGGTCTCTTAGTTTCATCATGGTTGTGCATCAGTACAGGAAGAATAAATGAATAATAAATAAACAAGTACCCCTCCAATTCATTTAAATAACCAGTATCCAGATGACTTGTCACCTCTGTGAAGTAATGATACAAACTTACTTCCTTTCTGAATTCTTTGGCCATTGCCTTTTTCCACTGGGGGGTAGGGGGCAGGCAGGCAGTGAGCAGCATTTTATGTTTTTTTTTTGTTTACTTTAACTTGCATAATTTTTGAGGGGTGTTTGATTGTTCAAATTTGTCTACTTCCTCTCTTTCTTCTGTTTTGTATAATCCATCTTCTCCCCCATCCCCGTTGCTTGATGCTTGACCTTGTTCTCCCTCTTGACACAGTGGCACATAATAAACTACTCCTGTAGACAATAACTATTAAATAAATGACTGCTTGGCTTTCTTGTTTGCTGTCCAGAGTTGGTTTGGAACCAGATACATGGACAAAATTAAGAAAAGAAAAATAGGTTTCTCTCTTTCCCCACACCATTTTTTTCCAGCAGGCAAGCCTGTATCAAGTAGTACAGCAAACAGTAGTTTATCCATCCCCCTGCCCAAGGTCACTGCTCTACTGCCAATGCAGATGGGCCATCAACACACTCAGAACTTCAGCTTTTTTTTAATTATTTATTTTTTTTATTAAAGACATAACGTAACTGGTCTATTATTTTCTAGTATAGTGAGTGCAACAGTAATTCCAAAGGTCATCTAAGTTGCTGTAGCTAGGGTGGGGTGAGGGGGATGGCTAGCCCAAGTGCAAGCTGTCAGGAAGGGCTCGATCAGCAATTAGAAATGTAATAGCAGCATTATTGATTTTATCATTCATTCATTTTAAACCATTGTGGCTGTTTAAAAATGAATGCACAAGAGTGTGTGTGTGTGTGTGTGTGTGTGTGTGTGTGTGTGTGTGTGTGTGTGTGTGTGTGTGTGTGTGTGAGAGAGACAGCTTTTGTAACTGTGGCAAGAAAGCATTGCTACAGTTCAGAGGAATGTAATTTTTTTCTTTTTATTTATGGAGAAGTTGTGTTTTGTCTTAGCTTTTGGTTTGAGGGAGTGGTAGTTTTGGGGGAATCCAGAGTGCCAATTTACATAGCTTTTGCTCTAACTGGGTAAAAAAGTAACTGTCTTGAAATCAATGTTGCATCTTCCTTGATGAATTTTTTTCAGTTCCTTCATGTGGCAGATCTGTGTATTCAAATTTACTACAGCTGATCCTTCTTTTAAATGTATTTATAATATTATGCCCTGTCCTAAGGGGTATTGATATGGGTGGGTGGCCCTGGTCCATTACCCTTCCTAGGGTCCCAATTAAGCATGATATGGTTCTGTGTGGATATGACTGTGAGATGTGTAGTCCACAGCTGATGGTGAAATGAATCAGCCTGCAACAAATATTGGCAATACCTTCCAGTCTTTGCTAGAAGGTGTCAGCTACAGTAAAATTTCACCCCTCCCCCAAGAAAGGAAAGTTTATGTTAGCTGCTCAGTTTCTCTCTGCTGGATACCTCCTCCAGTGACTGGACCCTATAGTATATTCTAGGTTTCTGTGACATAGATTTTGCCTGCCCACCCAAGACTCTGAAACACAATTGAGAAAAGCAAGCGTTTCAGTACAGTTCTTTATGATGCACATATATCAGTTATTCCTGATAGTACAGTCTGCAGATGAACTGCTAGTCTGCACCTCTACAAGGGGCAAAAATGTCCAAGACCTAGTACTCACCAACATATGGGGGGGTCACTGCACTACCCCCTGTGTGTTACCCTCCCTGGTAAGGTCAGACCGTAAAGCTGTCTCGTTAAAAGTAATGATCAGACCTGACACCCCCACAGGAGCAAAAAAACTGAAACATTTCTTCAAAGCAAACTACACCCTATACTAGGCAATGGTATAAAAAGTTTCAACACCTGCTCACACAGCCAACAATGACTCCTATGCAGAGGAGTACACAAATGCCCAGTGTAACCACCTAAGCAACTGTATAGACTCAGCTGTACATGACCGGATCAAAACCAGGTCCTCCCGAAAAAACAGGCCACCCTGGTGGACCTCAAGTATAAATAGGTTATATAACAAAAGGAAGAAATGGATGTCTTAGAAGAAGAGAACTTACTCAGCAGAAGAAGAAGAATACCCTCCACAGCTTGAACAAGCAAATCAGATATCTTGTAAAGTCCCATAAGATAATTATGAAGCTAAATTAGCAACCCTGGCTAAGGATAATCATAAAGCATTCTTTAGCTAGGTCTGAAATCAAAAAGGGAATGCCCAAGTGTGATCTTGGAAGTGGTATATTTAGTTAGAGGTGTGTGTGTAAGGGCATAGTCCCCCACTTTGTCAGGTTTTAAATTTTATTTTGTTGCAGTCATTCATATGGCCAACTGCTTGCGTGCCCTACTTAAAATTCAACATTCAATGAAGAGAGGCTTTGATTAATAGGTGTTCAACAAATGGCTATTCGCTGAATAGTCATTCGATGAAATGATATAGACCCCTGACCCATTTGGCACAAACATCACCCATCTGTCCCCACCAGCCATACCCTACCTGGAAAGCCTTCTACATTGCACATCTCATAAGTAAGAGCATCACATCCAAGACTAAGGAAGTTATAACTCCTCTGTACTTGACGCTCATCAGACCACTAATAAAGTACAATGTTCTGTTTTGCATGTACCTCACCAGACATCTGCAGCAGCTGGAGAGACCACAGAGATTTCTCACCAAGATAATTCAGTGCCTCCAAAACATGACCTACATGGTAAGACTGAAAGCTCTGTCACTGTACTCTTTATCCTACAGACTGCTGAGAGGCGACTTGTGCCTTGCCTACAGAGCAGTCTCTGACCCTGCCTTAATGGAAATGTTGCACATCTGCAAATCAAATGGGACAAGAGTCACTCACTCCAGGAATCTCAACCTAGCACAGCTCCTCAATGACCCTACTGAAGCTCAACCTAGACAATTGGATGGAATACCATGGTGCTGATCATAGACCCACTCTGAGAATAATGACCATCTAATCAAGGTCAGTTAGGGAACATGGGTATAACATGGCTAGGCTTGCAACGGTCCTAGGGTTGTTAGTCTAGTAACCTCCTATGAACCTATGACCAGAGGGTAAGACTGAACCCCAGAACATGGAGCTGGGACACAGTGATATTTACCACTAAGCCACCCTGCTATGCATTATATATTTACAAATGATTGATTGATTGATTGGGTTGAACCACAGTGGATCATTTCAGCCACAGCTCAGAATTTACAGAATAAGAAAGGGAGCAGTCCAAAAACCATAAAAGATCATACAAATGCAACATGCACAGAGGCAGACACTCTGATATACAGAGTCAGGCAGTAATGCCGCACTAGTATACCCCTCCATGTAACTTCCAAAAACTTCTCAACTAGTATAGCCTCTCCTAATAAATGACCATGATAAATAGGGTCACAAATGGGTAGGGATGGGTTGCATGGCAAGGCTTATACAGGCCCTGGTGGTTGTTAGCCTAATATATACCTATTAACATAAAGTTACAATGAAGATAATGTACATTAAGTAAGGAGAGCATTAATCAAGTAAGATGTTTATAAGTAGATACATATAAATTTATGGTTATATATGTTTAATGTGATTTATATAAGAATTGAAAATATAAATAAAAGACGGAATAGATAATGAGAGTGAAGCAGCTAATTCAGTAAGGGATTGAGATGCTTCTTACAACAGTCCAAAGCAGAGAGCACAAGCTTTTACTGTCAATTGCTGCTCTTCATTGGTCTTAGAATATTACATTTAGCTATATGCTGCTTGAATTACAAAAAAAAAGTTCTGTGAGCTTGTGGGAAGGCCCAGTTAGTATGCAGGTGTCAGTGCTTTCCATTTTCACAATAAAAGGGAAGAGATAACAAGCAGTTAGTGCAGTGTATCTGCTGTCAAATCCACAGTAAAGTTAAAGCCTTGACCATGATCCTGATGTCCCAAATTCGAATAGCTGCATGGACACTAGAGGAGCTGTCCGGAGAGACAGAGAGGAAATATGCAATGGAGTGGTGGGGGCTGTATTTCAAGGATCAGGGCTACTCACAAAATTTGAGTGTAAGGGATCAAAGGAAGTAATTTCTTTAAAAGGTGTAGGGTCTACTCAGGGCATAGTGAAGGGGCATCACTCACTGAATTGGGAGACATGGCCTTGAAGATGCCCACTACATGTTTATCCACTTAAATGCCCATTACATGTGCATATTGGAAGCATTAAGGTTTAACAGACAACCTCTAAAACCCAGCAGATGATGGCATTACTCCCAATGTTCAAACCTCTACAGTAAATGAATAAATGGGTCAAAGGGCTGTGCCCTCTGGGGGGGATGAACTGGTCTATTAATTGAGTGGGAGGGAAGCTTAAAAGTTCAGGGATCAAGAGCTAAAATATAGTTTTATATACTTAATTTTAAGGGAAATATATAAAAATAAATGTAACATTTATAAACAGCCAATCAAAATTATATCCCTGCTAAAGGAGAAGAGGACTGCCAGAGGGTACAGGCAATCCCCCTTCATTATATGGCACACTAACATGTTATATTATGGCATTTCATGTTATATCCCATTGTACCTTGTTATATTTCACTGTTTTATGCTTCACCCTGCAACATTTGTCACTTTCTTTTTCACACAAAAAGCTAACCTTTATTTATATAAATGCTTGCTCTGAGGAGTTAATAGGTGGGTGGGGTACCATATAGTGAGTCCTAATCTCTGACAACACACACAGCTGAGACATAAAGCCATTTTATGTAAAACATTTTGATCTTAACTAAAGGTTTATATTGTCTGAATATTTGCTGCAGATTTCTAGTTACAAAATCACAAGCCCATCCACAGACACGATTTTTATCAATGTTTATAAACCCAATGCGGGCACATTTACATGGGTACCTGATAAATGCAATGCAATGTTCATGTCTGTAAGTTAAGGCAAGAACAGCAGTCGGCAATGTAAGAAAATGCATTCCCTTGCAGTCACTGTTACCTTAAAATAGATCTATGATAATATTTGAAAAGGTAGTTAGTTCACACTGGATAAAGCCAATGTGTAAAAAATTAAGGGGAAGATGAATTTTCTTATTTAATGAAAACATTACTGCATGCCAATATGGCAGCTGCTATTCAGTACATAGCAAATGAAATACCCAGCATGAATAACATGAGAAAAGTAATTCAGAGACTGGTATATTGTGCACTGAATCTTCTTTTAACTGCATTGTATTGAAATTATAGAGGTACATGTACACGAGATAGGCTACTGTGTTTTTGTAGAAGTACTTCACATTGACACGTCGTGTTTTACTCAAAAGCTTTGCTGTTTTATTTGTTTAATAAATCAACAATTTTTTAATATTTCAGAGGTGTTGAAGACATTATTTACTTGTTTATTTGTTGAAGTACAAGTGAAAGTGATGGTGGTACAGCAGTAGTATTTATTACGTGAGTCATACACTCATATATGTACTTAGGGGGCACTCACTCTTTGACCACACTGGGCTTTCTGGCACAGAATCTGATAAACAGTCTGCACATAAAGTGTGAACAATACTAACCTTGTACCGCACTGTATGCACCTAGGGTGCATTGCATGTTCTGCTATGTTGTGTACACTTAAAACAAGCTGCAGTCCCCCCATAGAACTAGTGGGCTTTGTATACTTAGAGTCCACAGACTGCTGTGATATGTGGTGTACTCCCAGTCCCCAGGCACTTCCTGTCAAACGATACCACTATGATAACCACCTAGACCCCTGTCTTTTGAGCAGTGTGCCTCATAAAAAGTCTTTCATTTATTTCACAGAGGTGTACACAGAGTGTAGACAATATGATCTTGTTTATGAATTGCATGTCTGTCAGTGCCGTGGCTGAGACTGGCTCTTTACTACATATATCATACAGTACAGATAGTATATTTAAATCTAGTAAATGCAGCTACCATCTTACTAGTAGTTCCTTTTTTCCATGTTTTCATTGCCTTATAAAGGGCTGAAGCCATTGACTTGCTGGTCCTCATTTCTTAACAGTGATTACTGTTAATCAGGAAACACTTCATCTTGTGATGGTCAGCCTGGGATTAGAATCAACAGTTCTCATTGCTGGTCTATTAAAAGTATCTAGTTTGCTGATGGCCTAAAGCAAAGCAAAACATCTACACAGGTATACACACACACACACACACACACACACACACACACACACACACACACACACACACACACACACACACACACACAAACAGAACTGTTGTTTTAATATAAAATACTTTATGGTGAGCAGTGAAACAGGTGTGTCTAACTGTTTTGCCTGGTTTAATTTCACTCATGATGCTTCACAACCAAAAGGCCTAAATAATGAGTTACTTATGAAATATTTACTATAACAGCTTTGGAAGTATCTTGGAACCTCATTTCATAGACATTAGGATATATGTATTTTTGTATTCAACTGGCTTATTGTTATTATTATTGTTATAATTATTGTTATTCTATGAACTCATTTGATTCAACTGAATTATTTTTGCTGTATGTTTTCATTTAAATTCATATGCATTCTGGTACATTGTCCTATTTAGTAATGTTCTAATTGATGATCTATTTAAGTGCTTTACTGTGTTTAAAAGTTTTGAACCTTGAAGGTGTATGCCGAGGTGCTGGTTAATTTTTGGTTTTTACACATCACTCCTGGTTTATATTAAAGTTGCTTTTTTGTGCCAAATGATGTTTTTCTAAATTTTGGAGTGTGGAAGAATTTATATTTGGCAACAGTCACGAAAGTTGTGTTCATAATATATAAATTCTCTATGAATTCCTACTATAGAATTCACATCTTCCATATCATATTAAATATTTTCAAGGTACTAAGCTATTGGCCAGGGGCAGCTCGTGCTATAGGACTGCAGCCCTCCCACCTAGAAAACATATAAAAATAAAACTGAGAAACTAACACCATAATTCCCGGAAGTCTGTGCATGTGCACACGCTGTAGATACACGGGAACACTCTCAGACTGCTTTCTCAGCAGTCTAGATAGGGGGAAAGGCATCTCAGCCCCAAGATGCCCAGCAGTCTGTGGTGACATCATGGAATGGAGGCATGCAGGACTGTAGCAGCAGCAGGCTGGACCAATCAAGATGCAGCTAATGAGGTGCGCTGGACCAATCGCGAGGAATAGGGTTGCTCGAGAGTGGCAAAGGGACTGTTTGGATATCATCAGCGGCAAGGTGAGCAGTTATCTAGGCATTTGGCTCATCGGCAAGGTAAGTAGTGGTGTGTGTGTGTGTGTGTGTGTGAAATGCCCAGTTGCTATATACTGATGGCTACAGCAAACTCATGGTGGTGTGGTAGGGAATACCTCAGGCTTGAACCCTGTACCTTGTATTCAAGTGGTAAGGGCCTGAATTCCCTACCCACCACCATTTGTAAAGAATTTGCAGATTTTTGCCTCATATTTGATCTGTTCTGTTCCTCATAATATCTGTGGTCTCTAAATATTTAAATTCTTAGATATTTGATGGTGCAGTGGTAGCATTGTTGCCTTACAGGTTCTCAGGTTTGATTCTTGGCTGGGGTGCCTTCTGTGTGGGGTCTGCATCTTCTCCCTGTATTTGTGCGGGTTTGCTTTTGTGTCCTCCCATGTTAGAAAGACATGTGTCTGCATTATTTCTTCCTGGCCCTCTGCTGAAAATTGTTTTTTTGTTCCAAGTCAGACTGTCCTGGTTAACAAATGCTAAATAAAATTGACAGGCAT